>NW_026645629.1:92500-102500 GCF_949987535.1 Balaenoptera acutorostrata
AGGTGTTATCCTCATTCGTTTTAGTAGTTTTCCTTAGAACTAGAAAATTAGAATTCTGCTGAATGATGAACATGCACCTCGCTTAAGTTTCTGCTAGGAAATCCATGCACCATGTTGACAGAACGAAAAGGAAAAGGATTTTTAGCAAGGTTTTTTTCTCCACTTCAGATGAATTTTACAGGGCGGGGAGGGGGGAGGCGAGGGGGTCTCTGTTTTTGTTTTTGTTTTTTTTTTAATTTCTTAAAAATTTTTATTCTTGGCTGTGTTGGGTCTTCGTTTCTGTGCAAGGGCCTTCTCCAGTTGCAGCAAGCGGGGGCCACTCTTCATCGCGGTACGCGGGCCTCTCACTATCGCGGCCTCTCTTGTTGCGGAGCACAGGCTCCAGACGCGCAGGCTCAGTAATTGTGGCTCACGGGCCTAGTTGCTCCGCGACATGTGGGATCTTCCCAGACCAGGGCCCGAACCGGTGTCCCCTGCATCAGCAGGCAGATTCTCAACCACTGCGCCACCAGGAAAGCCCAGGGTCTCTGTTTTTAATTTAAGGTCCTCTGAAACGTCAGTAAGTGTTCGTGAACATACTCATGTGTACTTTATTCCTCCATCCAATCGTCAGTCATCTGGCAGAAGGAGAGCCTCATCACCGGCAAACAACATTCCGACCCTTAATGAGAAAATACTTTTCTGGTGCTTTCGCCAAAAAATGCAAAGCCCCTTATTTAAGCCAATGACATTAAAAAGAAATCCTTAGTACCTAGGAACAGAACAAAGTGAAAGAAACACAATGCACAGACTTGGGGGAAGAAAGAAAGAAAGAAAGAGAGAGAGAGAGAGAAGAGAAGAGAAGAGAAGAGAAGAGAAGAGAAGAGAAGAGAAGAAAGAAAGAAAGAAAGAAAGAGAAAATCTCTCAACCTAAAAGTTTTTGTAACAAACGGACAATCTGTGATTTGGTAGGTAAAATATATTTTTGGAACGTAAAGTTCTTTGAGACAAGAATGGAGAAGAAAACAAGAAACAGACAATCAGAATTCAGAACGCTTAGAAACCTGAATCGGTCATGAACAGGAACTAGGAAGCCACGGTGAACGGGGTCCGTGACACCAGTGTTTCTGGACCGGCAAATGGATGATTCCATTCCATCATGTCTAGAAGCATACATTTTCACACAGCGTCACTTTTTCAAAATTTCTTTCCCCCAAAGTGATGCCAGAGGTGTGGAGTCATACATCGAAACATCTTTAGTTTTACAGTTAGTTTTAGTTTTACAGTTCCTTCTGTAATAAGGAGACAGGAGTAGGTCCACTGAGACTTGTTGAGCCAAGAACGTTTCCATAGGTTATCTTTGGAAACGATCTAGACGTTCCACGAATTCCCCATCATTCCACTTATGCCAACTCTAAAGTTTCTAAAGTGACCCCAAAGGTCTGGGAGAAACTGTTTTTAAGTAGACCTACATACCACAACACATAACCTTTCTTAAGGAGTTCCTCCACCTAGAGCTATCGAAATCACTTGTTCTAAATCCCATGACGATGAGATGACCCGTGAACATCTCCTGAGACTTTAGACGACGTCAGCCATCACCCCCCAAGTTCTTTTTCTTGCTGACGAATTCGGTTCACTCCCGTGAACTTATTGGATTTGGGGTCGACGTAGATAGAAGAAAAGGTTGACCTCGAATGCTGATCACGCTAAAGACCTGCCTAGTTTCATAAAACCCATCCCTTGACCTTGGCTATATCTCGGCTGAAGGGTTCATCCTAGATCACGTGAACTTGCACAAACCTTCGGGCGGGTCCCTTTCCAGTGGACTGAATTCGGGAGTGCTTCCTTCTAAGCCAGTTCAAGAGAGCTCTTTCACAAGTTAACTGTGGCACTCGGATCCGTACGTAGACACAGGCCAGCTCTAGGAGGGAGCTACAGACATACCCGTTACCGGGCCCTTTCCAGATTCTTGCACAGCAGTACCAATTAAAAGACATAGCTTGTACACAAGGGAGAAGGCGGTGTGCGGGGTGGGGGTGGGGGGTGGCGGGTGGGGATGTGGCGGGGGGGGTGGGGGGGGGGGTGGCGAGAGACAGCTCCCCGAGTCGCTTTGATCACGGAAGGGAGAGTCTGTCTCGGGATCACTGATCATTTCCAGAAATCCTCCAAATTCTTGGATCAGCAGCAGCTGGTTCCACGGTGGCTACCTATGGGGAATAGCAAGCGCTTCCACGAGGCGAAAGAAGCGCACGAGGATTTTCTGCAAGAAAGCACAGAGACAGATAAGGGTTAAATGTATAGTTGAGCTTCCTGTCTCGTGACAACTAGGTACAGTCGTGGGTGTCAACAGAGGTAACGTTAATCTTTTACTCCCGCGAGCCTCTTTTGTGTGTGTGGGGGGGGGGGGTGTGGGGTGTGTGTGCGTGTGCGCGCGCGCGCGCGCGCGTGTGTGTGTGTGTGTGTGTGGAAGGTCCGGGTTATTGCTCAACGCCCCTCATGTCATATCCCCTTGCGATGAGGTCACCCGGAGTCAGGAGTGTGCGTATCTCCGTGATGCATCTGAAAGGCACGTGCCAAGTCAACCCAGGGGAATAGTCAACTGCACCTCAAACAGTGTCTGAGCTTGCGATAGACACACCTGTCTTTCTCCAGTTTTGTCATCTCGACCGTCACCTTTGGACATTGTGGGGATGGCGCAGGCCGAGCCAGAATATCCACCATGTCTTTAAATATCAGTGAGTCTCAAGGGTGTGTGCAACCTTCACCCAGGAAGAGTGCGCCCTGATGAGCAAATTCCAGGGGACGCTGTCTAGAGCTGTGCTGCTGGAGGACCTCAGTTATCTGGGGTCCATGGGTGAGTCTGTCCACAGCCATTTATCTGATAAAAGATTACCCAGAGGAGCTTTGCGTATTCTGCCCCCCCCCCCCCCCCGCCCACCACGCCGATGCCTATACACTTACAGAGCATCCACATCTGCCTGAAGGGGATGTGCTTCTTTCTTTCTTTCTTTTTAATTTTTTTTTTTTCAGGATCCCACCAGGATGGACAATTTCTGGCCACAATCACACGTCTTCCTTTCTGCTCCATATCTAACACTCAGAACAGTGCAGGACACTCACCTCATGGCACGCCTGCATCCAGTGGATGGATCAACGTGATAGGTAGTTCCTAACCAGCTCCTCTGCTCTTGAAACCGTGGCAGAGTTTGGCACAACAGTCGTCATCATAGCAGACATTTTCCCTTTAAAAGAGAGTTCATGGGGATGGGGGGTGGGGTGGGGGGTGGTTGGCCTTCCGAGGGAGCTGATGTTATTGAATATGTTTTTTTGAAAATAATGTTCGATCCACTATGGAACAATGGATTCACCCTCGTTAGAAAAACAAAGGATTTCACAGTCTGTTTCTGGTCTGGGACCTGAGCTTCAGCAGACAGTTCCTGAATACCTGAGCCCAAAGTCAGCGTCCCTCCTGCTCTGGGGAAGGGCTGGGAGTACTTCCCCGTGCTCAGGACGCCCTTCCCCGTGCTGCTCTTTAACGTTCGTTCGCCTCGCTCCTCCTCCTGACGTGAACCTGAAGACCACACGCAGGTTCCAACGCAGGGCTCCAAATCCAGGTCCATGTTTCCCACGAAACAAGTTATCGGCTGCACCAATCAGATGTGCTTTCACAGCTGGAGCAGGAGGAGAGATGAGGAGGATGCAAGAGGATTTCCCAGAGTCCTGAATCCAGGTGGGCTCCAGGCTCATTCGAGTCGGTGTGGAGAGAAGCCTGGCCACTAGGGGAGAAGGGCAGGTAATGACCACCGCAGACTCCCCTGAGAAAGTAGTTTTCCTGACACATCTTGTAAGACATTACCCAGTGCACTCGTCCTTATAAACACCAGAGAAGTCACACACACACAGCAGAAACCCTGTGTCTGAGATCAGTGAGGTAGAGCCTTCAGCCAGAAATTACCCTCTTTAAGCCGAGGAAAATCATGTGGGGAGAAAGCCTAAGCCTGGAACCACGGTGGAAGAACCTTCCGTTGGCGCTCCAGCCTCAACACACACAGACAGCTCAGAGTGGAATGCATCCCGGACGCGGTAGGGAAGGCAGCACAAGCTTTACTAGGAGGACAGCCGGCCGTCGTCTTGGGCCAGACCACATAATCACCGCTGTAGAAGAAATCCGATGCAATGCATGGGAGAATCCCATTCGCCATGGAGCCAGCACTTGTAGGACATGAGAGGATTCACACTGAATAAAATAGTCTCAGCATGGTGAAGGAAGGACATTCTTCAGTGGTCCCTTATCCCTTGGTGTCCTCACACCAAGGAGGTGCCAATTCTAACGTCACAATGGCAAATTCCTCACCTAGTTCACCTCAAGAAATGAATGCTGGGAATGTACTGACTCTATAAAGAATGTGTGAGCCCCACGATTGAGACAAGGTTCAGACGTTTGGAGATTGTCTATTACTACAAATCTACAGCATAAATAGGTAAGCATAAATAGGTAGATGGCGAAGTATTTTGAGAATGCAAAGTTTGGTACCAAGAAAGAAAGCAACCCCACTTCAGTGGATCAGTACTTGGACATAGGTAAGCACTACCGAATGGGTGTGTGTCTTTCAAAACCAGGAAATGTTGCCCTGAGTCAGAATGGGTCAATTTTCCTTTCATACACTCGCTGTCGATCAGTGAGGGACTTTCTATTTTTATGAAGTTGTAAACATAATTACAAACCCTAGGGTCCATCAGGAACTAAGTTTCAATGGTCAGTAAAAAAGTAGAACACAAGTGATGGGGGTTACCTGTTACATTCCTGTTCAAATAGGTATGCACGCACATGTCAAGGATGAGTGGCCACAAGAATAAACACAACAAAGTTGAAACCTGTGCATGTGCGTGTGTGCGTGTGTGTGTGTGACTCACAGGTGGATGTTTTCCATAGCCGTGCACTATGGCACTGCAGGATCTGTGGTTGCTGAGTCCCCGGAGGTGGAAGCGCAGATACAGGGCCCCGACTGTGAAGTTATCCATGGATTTTCACAGTGCGTGGGCTCGGCACCCGTAACCCTCCATGCTGGTTGTTCAACGGTCAACTCTAGTTTATAGATCAGAGAGGATAACATCATGTGTTCACTATTAATAACTTTTCCAAATAATCTTTATCTTTTTAAAAGGAAGACATCATTTAATCCATTTCACAAGCTGATATTGGGAACCTACTGCCCCAGCACGTGAATTATCCCTACAGAACACAAGATCCCCGAGAAGGAAGAGCCCTGAGCACTGAGACGCCATGAAGGTAGGCTTTTAGATGATATTCTCTGCTTCTCCAGCTTGAGGTAAAACATGGGATGACTGGGTCTACCTATCCCATTCTGGCTTGTCAAATGGGAGCCCCCATGGCACGTATCACCAGAAGTCGGTCCATGATAACTCCAACTATAGGAATTCTTGGCAGTTTTATGTTCAGGATCATTTCTTTTCCTGACATCGATTGAAAACTCCTTGGGCCCTGTTAGCAGTTACAGATTCAATGAGTCCAGTACTTCCTAGGTTTTGTCACGTATTTAGGAGGGGAATCACCATCAAGTTGCTGAAATGAGGACTAAGTGTCTTTCAGACATGGAGATGGAAATAAATGGTGCTCTGCGGGGTGTGCGATGACGGGCACCCAGGATTCCTTCACCCAGCCCTCCCTTTGCTCCCTCACCGCTTCCTGGAAAATTGGTGTGCGCGCGTGCGCGCGCGCACACACACACACACACACACACACACACACACACACAGAGCTCTGGGGGCGCTATTTGCTGTCCATGATTTCACGTGCCTTTTGGGCACGGCTGGTAGAGATGGACATGAAGCAGCAGGACAGCAAGCTGGCATATCGGTCGGCCTAGAGAAGTTTCCCAAGTGAAATATCAGAACCAGGGCAGGGGGGCGCAGAGAGAGGCGGGGAGGGGAGGCCCAGGTGACCTGGGAGAGAAGTTGGGGGGGACCGCTGACCGACCTCGGTTCAGGTTCCCCATCCCCCTCCGGCTGAGAACCTGCCTTCGCTTCCTGCCCTCAGGTGTGTGAGAGGAGCATGTTTCTTTCCAACAAATACCAACACATCAATTCAGTCTGTTTGTGTGTTTGTTCTTGCTTGTTCGTTTTCTGGACGAGGCCAAAGAACCCTTCCAGTGGAGGTGTGTGTACAAAGGAGGATCTGACAGGATGGGAGGGTGCGGGTCAGTCCATGTGCCAAGAAATCCAGAGAATCTGTCGTAGCTGAGACTCGGGCCTTTTGCAGAAATAGGCCAAGAGAGTTCAGATTTGATCATTCACTGCCAAATAGTCATCACAGCAGTTTCCTGGAAGGGATTGTGTTGCAGGAGCCAGCGTGGCCCTCAGCCCTCAGGCCTCAGCCCGGCGGGCGGGCAGGCAGGCAGGCAGGCAGCGGCTATTGTCTGTTGTTCCCGCCCCCACCCCCACCCCCACCCCCGTTCCTTCTCCAGCGCTCCTTCCTAAGTCCCCTGGACTGACCTTTGCCAGGAGCGGGGGAGGGGAGGTCCGGACGATTCATTCGGCAGGGCCTCGTTCAATCGCTCCATTCAAATGCAGAAAGCTCTCCGGTCAAGTCGGAGCGTTTGACTTTGCCTCGAGCTTCTCTTTAACGAATGGCTTTTTCTTTTTTCTTTCCCCAATTTCCCCCACCCTTAGGCTGCCCCCTCCAAACTGCAGGGAGGGAAGGAGGGAGAGAGGAAAGGATGGGAGGAGGATGTGTGAGAAACAGGCCTTTTTTCCGGGCAAAAGGAGTCCCCTCCTTTTCCTAACCCAGGAAACCCCACTACACCATTTGAGAATCATGGACACGCGTGAAAGCAGACGTCTTCACTTGAGATCTTCCTCCGCAGGAGGACAGAAAGGAGGGCCAGTGTGTCCCTCTTGTGCTGGCCGGTTCTTAAGTCACTTGAATTCAAAATAATCAATAGAGCATGGAGGCACATTTTGGGGCGGCCTACTCTGGAGCCCAACAGTTCCCTCCTCTGAAAGTTCCTTGGAACATATTAAAGCTGAGCTGGTGACTCGTGTGTGTGTGTGTGTGTGTGTGTGTGTGTGTGTGTGTGTGTGTGTGTGTGTGTCTGAGTCAAGGAGATTTCTAGATGTCAGGGTCGAAGCAACTTTAGAAGTTTGAAATAACTCTGATGATGTCGTCGGGTGTTTGGTTCAAATTTCGGAGTGGCTCTCACAGAAACAGGAACGAGGACTTTTTCCATAGGAGCCGTTGTGGCCGTTTCTCTAAGGTTTCCGTCAAGTTCTCTAGCTTCCGTTTGCAGGGCTTCAGGCAAAGGGCCGTTTTAGTTCTCAGTGATGCCAAGTCAAAAGGGTGGGAGAAAATGGCAAACGTTCATGGAGAGAGTCGTAGCCAGATATTGGAGGGAACTCAAAAAACTTCGGATGCAGTCCAGTTTTCAGGTTAAGAACAACACCCTAAGGGAAGTGAGTAGCACCAGAATTTCATATCCACAAGTGTGCATCCCCGTTTTATGGAAACATAATTTTGGCCTCCAAGTAACATATGCAAATAACTCTATTGCCAGGGAAATAAGAAGCCTCACTGAGAGTTTCTGAATTAAGGAAAGTAGGGAGAAAAAGATCAGTGATTCTATCCTGCTGACAGAGGTATAAGTTACCAAATGGACGTCCCCCTTTAAAAATAAAAGAAGAAAATTGGGTTTTGTTTGTTTGTTTTTGTTTTTCCTTGTATCTGGAAAACAAAAGATTTAACAATCAGTCCTAATCTCTCCCTCTCTCCCTCTCTCCCTCTCTCTCTCTCTCTCTCTCTCTGTTTCCCTCTCTCTCTCTCTCTCTCTCTCTCTCTTTATATATATATCAAAATACTTTATATAGATATTCTTTTCCAGATTCTTTTCTCTCATACGTTATTACAAAGTAGTAGTGAGTAGAGTTTCCTGTGCTATATAGTAGGAGGTGTTTGTTGATTACCTATTTGATGTACAGTAATGTGTATATGTTCATCTCAACCTCCTAAGTTATCTATCCCCCGCTTCCCCAAGCAGTCCTGTTTTACACAAGTAGTCATACACATTGTCATCCTATTCATCAGTTCATTCAACTCCATGTAAGTCATTCTTGTTCTTCTTGGAGTCCAGTTTTTCCGTCGGTTCTGCCGACCTTGCCTGATGATTGAGGGTGACTGGACGAGTGACGGTTCCAAAAAGTTTACAAGAGCTTTTGTGAAGGATTGTAGGATTTGCCCAGAGAAGCGGGTGCCTTGATCTGATCACACGGGAGGCTGTGGAAGGTAGACCCCAAGTGGCAAACACATTTTGTTTTTTTAACAGTCTCTGTGCCACGGTGAGGACATCAGGCTTGCAGCGAGGGAAGACTTCAACCCACACGGAAAACATACAAGGATGTTTGGATGACCCCTACTAAGTGGCAGTGGAATGAAGTCCAGTGGCTGGGGTTCAGAGGGTCCAGAGAGAGGAGGTTTTCTTTCCATAGAGAAAAATGATTTTTCCCCCCCAGGGTTACAAGCATGACAGGCCAGACGTTGCCGGTAGACTGTAGAAGTCTTCCTGCCAATGTCTATTTACAATTGGAGTCATCTTGGAGGCACCATGGGCGGGTGAAGGAATGCAAGGTGTGGGGGAGGGGGGAGGTTGGCCAGGGAGCAACCGACTGGGCCACCGTCTCCCGTCTGCCATAGCCCCGACCGGCTGTTGAAAGGACAGGATGGACTTGATCCACGTGTGCCCCGCCACCCCCACCATCTTTCCACAGGCTGTTGTTACTGCCTTGGCGTGAAAGTCGGTTAGAACATCTCCCTGATACTGGGTTCAGCCCCTTTCGTGTGAGCCTCCATTTTGACGATGACAGACAACACTTTATGCCAGGGCAGAGAAGACTTCCAGGAAGAAAGATCCCATCATTTCTGGAACAGTTAGAACACATCGGTGTACAGACACAAGCCAAAGAAGACTTCACGTTGTTCCTTCCTCTTTGACAACACTTTCCCGTGTCATCGAACCTCTCCAAGAAACTTACTCAGTTTCATCTCTCTCATTTCTCAGGAGAGAGAACACATTTTTGAGCTATTTTGAGGGCCCTCACCTCCTGGATCCTATCTCAAAGTGCGTTCGAAGTCCAAAGGACTTCATCTGTCCTTTAATTTTTGGGCAAATGTGTCCAAAATATCCAAAAGATTGTAAAGCACTTAATGTGATAGGTCACTGTGAAACAGTGCTTCGTTAGCCATGTCACCAACATCCCAAGGAAAGACTTGCTAGGCAGAGAGAGAAGCTTCTTCTTCAGTTCTGAGCCAAACCTGGTTCTTTGAATATCGAGAGGACTAAGTTGATGTGAGTCCGCCAAGACCTGATAAAGGCAACCTAGAAAATAAGTGATGACTTTTGACAAAGACATAAGCTTTTCTTTCTTTCTTTCTTTCTTTCTTTCTTTCTTTCTTTCTTTCTTTCTTTCTTTCTTTCTTTTTCTCTCTCTCTCTCTCTCCTCTCTCTCTCTCTCTCTCTCTCTCTCTTTCTCTCTCTCTCTCTCTCCCCTCTCTCTCTCTCTTTCTCTCTCTCTCTCTCTCCCCTCTCTCTCTCTCTTTCTTTCTTTCTCTCTCTCCTTAAAGATAAAGGAAAAAACCTTTCCTAATCTAATCTAATCTCTCATGATGGGCAGAGCAGACCGATAGAAGAAAAACCCAAACCTGGTCCTTTTAACAGAGAGAGACAACTAAATTCTAAGTTTGCACTGGTTTCATGTTGATACAAAAACTCATTTCTGTCTTTGAATCCACCCTCATCTTTTCCAGTCCTGACCACGGATCCAATTCCTTTCCAAAGACACTTTTCTTCACACACCTTTTCCAATTGTCTGTGCCCATTTTTAGCTTGTCCCTTGTTTTCTTTCTTTTCCATTGAGAAATGACTACCTTTAGGACAAAAATCTCTTTCTCCTTCCCCCAAACCTTATCTCCATACACCTTCTACTTTGCCTCCGCCCCCCCCCCCCCCAA
>NW_026645629.1:120000-122500 GCF_949987535.1 Balaenoptera acutorostrata
AGCTCACCACGGGGGTCACCGCACGCGCACGCACACACACACGCACGCACGCGCGGCCCCGCGCCGGACGCCGGCCTGGCGGGACCCTCCCCCGACTCAGAGGGGGGGAGGCGCGGGCCGCGGTAGGCAAAGAGCGGCGCACGGCCCCACCGCGGGGCCGGCGCAAGCCCTCCCGCGAAGGCGAGGGGCTCTGCCCACGTGCTCTGGCAGTCGCCACCGTGGCGACTGCACGCTTGGGAGGGGCAGCGGCTGGGGGGTCCGGTACCCCAAGGCTCCCTCTCGGATCGCTAGAGAAGGCTTTCTCACCGAGGGTGCATCATCCCCCACCCATCGTCTCCCCCTTGGGCCCACGGAGGCGCTCCACAAACCGCCCAGTCCACGAATGGGCGGGGTGGTGGGGGGGGTCTGCGGTACGGGTAAGCACACGGCCCACAGGAGCGCTCGCGGCCACAGCCGGGGGCACAACCTCAGCCGCCCCCAGGCCCAACACGATCCCCCCCACAGCACAGCCATGGGAGGACGACCGCGACGAGGCGGCACCCGGCCCCCCACCAAGGGGGGGGAAACAGAGGCACGCCTCCCTTACCGTCTCGACCCCCCTCAAGAGAGCCACTCAGGGGACACACCACCGTGGTGGGGACCCGAGGAGCACGCTGGGAAAAGGGAACGACACCACCGCTCGGCCTCAGGCACCTGAGGGACAACCTGGAGCGCTCCAGGGGCACCACCGACGGCCAAGCAAGGCACGCTCACGCGCCAGCAGGGGCGCGCAGCGCAGCGGCGGGACGGCCCCCCCCACCGACGCGGGGAGGACCGCTCGCGAGGCACACGCCAAGGAGGCGAAGCGAGAGTGTCTGCTGTGTCCGAGGACCACGGACCCGCCCGCGCCGTGAGGCAGGGGGCGGGAGACCGAGGGTCAGGGCCGGAGACCACCACCCCTGCCTTCCACACACCCCTCGACAGGCCAGGAGGGCATGAAAAGAGAGGCGAGGGGCCCGCGGACAGAACGAGAAGAGCGGTCCCGTTCGCCAGGAACGTCCGTCCCTCGTCTGGCGCGACTTAGGTCCGGCCCAGGAGAGCGCAACATCACCACATCGATCAGTCAATCCAGCGAGCCAGGGGCCAGAAAGCCCCGAAGGGGAGGGGCACGGTGAGGACCATCATCCGAGGAGCCTGCTTCAGCCTCACCGGCAGCCCGGCAGCCCCCCCTCCCACCACCTCCTTTTCTTTCTCTCAGGCAACAGTGGCCGACGACCCCGCGAGGAGAACGCCTGACACGTGGCACGGAGCCTGCGGGGTGGGGTCGTCTCAGCCACCACCGGGTGCCTGCGGCGGGGGGGTGGGAGTCACACGGGGTAGAAGACCCACGCGCCGCCTCGCCCCGCCGCCCTCAGGTGAGCCAGAGACCGGAGGCGGCGCCGCGGGCCGGGTCAGCCAGGCGCACACACGAGAGCCGGCGCGCAGGCCCAGGCGGGCGGCTCAAGCAGCAAGGGCCGGTTCGGGTGCCAGGCGGCAGTCCCAAGCCCAGAGCCCTGCATGCGTCCGGAGTCCCAAAGTCCTCAGCGACAGACGCCAGGGAAGACCGTGTCAGCACCTACCTGGTGGCAAAAAAGGCCCATTTCGGGCGAAAAAAATCACGACGCCCGGCAGCGGGGCCCATCCACGAATCGCAGGGGGGGTCCCCAGGACCTCGGTCCCGCCACCTGTCCCCAACACTTCCCCATCCACACCAGTCCCGGAGCTCTCGGGGCCATCTGGTCGACTCGAGGAGCGTGCTGGCAAAGTGGGGGCGGGGCGGGAGGGGCGGGAAAACGTGGGAGAGGCAGCGAGCGGGCCGGGGTCGCCCTCCCCGGTTCGCCCGCGCGGGCAGGTACCGGTCCCTCCGAGTCTCCGGGCGAGGACTTGGTTAGAGACAAAGAAATATCCCACTCGGCCGCCTCCGACGAGCGGGCCCCACGAGGGACCGCGCCCGGGCCCAGGCCGCCCTATCCGGGCCACCCAGTACGGCTCGGGCCGGTCCCCAGCCCCCGGCCGGAACTCGCGGTGGAGGAGGGGGCGGGGCAGGGTGAGAAAAAGTCGCGTCCGCCGACCGGGACCCACGTGGGCACGCTGAAGGGCCGGGTGCGCCCTCCCCGGCCACCCGCGCGAGCAGGGCCCGGTCCGTCCACGTCCCCGGACCCAGGGGGACTTGAAAACATTTTCCCAGGGAGGCGCCTCCCAGGCGACCAGAGCCCACGAGGGACCGCACCCGTGTTGGCCCGTGCCGGTCTCTCCGGGTCACCCCTCGCGGCCCAGGCCGGTCCGGTCCCCACCTCTGGAGTCCGACTCGGAAAAACATCGGTCAGAATGAATCCGACCACCGGGACCCACGCGCGCCCGCCACCGAGCCCGTCGCGCCCTCCACCGGCCTAAACGCACGGGCCCGGGCCGGTCCCCACCTCCGGAGCGGGGCGCTGTGGGGACCCGGGGAGGGAGGGGGTGGGGAGGGGGGTCGGGGAAC
>NW_026645629.1:127500-137500 GCF_949987535.1 Balaenoptera acutorostrata
ACGTTTGTTCTTTGTGGAGTCATTGCAGACTGAACAGGCAGCAGCAAACTTTGGACTTCACGCAGCTACCGTTCATCCATTGTGGAAACTGACATTCGAAACACGTAGTTAGGCTCTTGGTGCGATTTCACCTAGTCATTGAAATGTGTACACACTGGAACCATGGAAAGTGAGACACCTCTCTCTCTCTCTCTCTCTCTCTCTCTCTCTCTCTCTCTCTCTCTCTCTCTCTCTCCCTCCCTCCCTCCCTCCCTCCCTCCCTCACCTCATTTCTACCAAAGGTCGCCAAATGAAGACTCGTTTGTTTCCAAACCAAGTTTCCTTTCATTAAATTGGGTGGGAGCTTTCCCTAAGGATTGCATGGGAAGGTGTTATCCTCATTCGTTTTAGTAGTTTTCCTTAGAACTAGAAAATTAGAATTCTGCTGAATGATGAACATGCACCTCGCTTAAGTTTCTGCTAGGAAATCCATGCACCATGTTGACAGAACGAAAAGGAAAAGGATTTTTAGCAAGGTTTTTTTCTCCACTTCAGATGAATTTTACAGGGCGGGGAGGGGGGAGGCGAGGGGGTCTCTGTTTTTGTTTTTGTTTTTTTTTTAATTTCTTAAAAATTTTTATTCTTGGCTGTGTTGGGTCTTCGTTTCTGTGCAAGGGCCTTCTCCAGTTGCAGCAAGCGGGGGCCACTCTTCATCGCGGTACGCGGGCCTCTCACTATCGCGGCCTCTCTTGTTGCGGAGCACAGGCTCCAGACGCGCAGGCTCAGTAATTGTGGCTCACGGGCCTAGTTGCTCCGCGACATGTGGGATCTTCCCAGACCAGGGCCCGAACCCGTGTCCCCTGCATCAGCAGGCAGATTCTCAACCACTGCGCCACCAGGAAAGCCCAGGGTCTCTGTTTTTAATTTAAGGTCCTCTGAAACGTCAGTAAGTGTTCGTGAACATACTCATGTGTACTTTATTCCTCCATCCAATCGTCAGTCATCTGGCAGAAGGAGAGCCTCATCACCGGCAAACAACATTCCGACCCTTAATGAGAAAATACTTTTCTGGTGCTTTCGCCAAAAAATGCAAAGCCCCTTATTTAAGCCAATGACATTAAAAAGAAATCCTTAGTACCTAGGAACAGAACAAAGTGAAAGAAACACAATGCACAGACTTGGGGGAAGAAAGAAAGAAAGAAAGAGAGAGAGAGAGAGAAGAGAAGAGAAGAGAAGAGAAGAGAAGAGAAGAGAAGAGAAGAGAAGAAAGAAAGAAAGAAAGAAAGAGAAAATCTCTCAACCTAAAAGTTTTTGTAACAAACGGACAATCTGTGATTTGGTAGGTAAAATATATTTTTGGAACGTAAAGTTCTTTGAGACAAGAATGGAGAAGAAAACAAGAAACAGACAATCAGAATTCAGAACGCTTAGAAACCTGAATCGGTCATGAACAGGAACTAGGAAGCCACGGTGAACGGGGTCCGTGACACCAGTGTTTCTGGACCGGCAAATGGATGATTCCATTCCATCATGTCTAGAAGCATACATTTTCACACAGCGTCACTTTTTCAAAATTTCTTTCCCCCAAAGTGATGCCAGAGGTGTGGAGTCATACATCGAAACATCTTTAGTTTTACAGTTAGTTTTAGTTTTACAGTTCCTTCTGTAATAAGGAGACAGGAGTAGGTCCACTGAGACTTGTTGAGCCAAGAACGTTTCCATAGGTTATCTTTGGAAACGATCTAGACGTTCCACGAATTCCCCATCATTCCACTTATGCCAACTCTAAAGTTTCTAAAGTGACCCCAAAGGTCTGGGAGAAACTGTTTTTAAGTAGACCTACATACCACAACACATAACCTTTCTTAAGGAGTTCCTCCACCTAGAGCTATCGAAATCACTTGTTCTAAATCCCATGACGATGAGATGACCCGTGAACATCTCCTGAGACTTTAGACGACGTCAGCCATCACCCCCCAAGTTCTTTTTCTTGCTGACGAATTCGGTTCACTCCCGTGAACTTATTGGATTTGGGGTCGACGTAGATAGAAGAAAAGGTTGACCTCGAATGCTGATCACGCTAAAGACCTGCCTAGTTTCATAAAACCCATCCCTTGACCTTGGCTATATCTCGGCTGAAGGGTTCATCCTAGATCACGTGAACTTGCACAAACCTTCGGGCGGGTCCCTTTCCAGTGGACTGAATTCGGGAGTGCTTCCTTCTAAGCCAGTTCAAGAGAGCTCTTTCACAAGTTAACTGTGGCACTCGGATCCGTACGTAGACACAGGCCAGCTCTAGGAGGGAGCTACAGACATACCCGTTACCGGGCCCTTTCCAGATTCTTGCACAGCAGTACCAATTAAAAGACATAGCTTGTACACAAGGGAGAAGGCGGTGTGCGGGGTGGGGGTGGGGGGTGGCGGGTGGGGATGTGGCGGGGGGGGTGGGGGGGGGGTGGCGAGAGACAGCTCCCCGAGTCGCTTTGATCACGGAAGGGAGAGTCTGTCTCGGGATCACTGATCATTTCCAGAAATCCTCCAAATTCTTGGATCAGCAGCAGCTGGTTCCACGGTGGCTACCTATGGGGAATAGCAAGCGCTTCCACGAGGCGAAAGAAGCGCACGAGGATTTTCTGCAAGAAAGCACAGAGACAGATAAGGGTTAAATGTATAGTTGAGCTTCCTGTCTCGTGACAACTAGGTACAGTCGTGGGTGTCAACAGAGGTAACGTTAATCTTTTACTCCCGCGAGCCTCTTTTGTGTGTGGGGGGGGGGGGTGTGTGGGGTGTGTGTGCGTGTGCGCGCGCGCGCGCGCGCGCGCGTGTGTGTGTGTGTGTGTGGAAGGTCCGGGTTATTGCTCAACGCCCCTCATGTCATATCCCCTTGCGATGAGGTCACCCGGAGTCAGGAGTGTGCGTATCTCCGTGATGCATCTGAAAGGCACGTGCCAAGTCAACCCAGGGGAATAGTCAACTGCACCTCAAACAGTGTCTGAGCTTGCGATAGACACACCTGTCTTTCTCCAGTTTTGTCATCTCGACCGTCACCTTTGGACATTGTGGGGATGGCGCAGGCCGAGCCAGAATATCCACCATGTCTTTAAATATCAGTGAGTCTCAAGGGTGTGTGCAACCTTCACCCAGGAAGAGTGCGCCCTGATGAGCAAATTCCAGGGGACGCTGTCTAGAGCTGTGCTGCTGGAGGACCTCAGTTATCTGGGGTCCATGGGTGAGTCTGTCCACAGCCATTTATCTGATAAAAGATTACCCAGAGGAGCTTTGCGTATTCTGCCCCCCCCCCCCCCCCCCCGCCCACCACGCCGATGCCTATACACTTACAGAGCATCCACATCTGCCTGAAGGGGATGTGCTTCTTTCTTTCTTTCTTTTTAATTTTTTTTTTTTCAGGATCCCACCAGGATGGACAATTTCTGGCCACAATCACACGTCTTCCTTTCTGCTCCATATCTAACACTCAGAACAGTGCAGGACACTCACCTCATGGCACGCCTGCATCCAGTGGATGGATCAACGTGATAGGTAGTTCCTAACCAGCTCCTCTGCTCTTGAAACCGTGGCAGAGTTTGGCACAACAGTCGTCATCATAGCAGACATTTTCCCTTTAAAAGAGAGTTCATGGGGATGGGGGGTGGGGTGGGGGGTGGTTGGCCTTCCGAGGGAGCTGATGTTATTGAATATGTTTTTTTGAAAATAATGTTCGATCCACTATGGAACAATGGATTCACCCTCGTTAGAAAAACAAAGGATTTCACAGTCTGTTTCTGGTCTGGGACCTGAGCTTCAGCAGACAGTTCCTGAATACCTGAGCCCAAAGTCAGCGTCCCTCCTGCTCTGGGGAAGGGCTGGGAGTACTTCCCCGTGCTCAGGACGCCCTTCCCCGTGCTGCTCTTTAACGTTCGTTCGCCTCGCTCCTCCTCCTGACGTGAACCTGAAGACCACACGCAGGTTCCAACGCAGGGCTCCAAATCCAGGTCCATGTTTCCCACGAAACAAGTTATCGGCTGCACCAATCAGATGTGCTTTCACAGCTGGAGCAGGAGGAGAGATGAGGAGGATGCAAGAGGATTTCCCAGAGTCCTGAATCCAGGTGGGCTCCAGGCTCATTCGAGTCGGTGTGGAGAGAAGCCTGGCCACTAGGGGAGAAGGGCAGGTAATGACCACCGCAGACTCCCCTGAGAAAGTAGTTTTCCTGACACATCTTGTAAGACATTACCCAGTGCACTCGTCCTTATAAACACCAGAGAAGTCACACACACACAGCAGAAACCCTGTGTCTGAGATCAGTGAGGTAGAGCCTTCAGCCAGAAATTACCCTCTTTAAGCCGAGGAAAATCATGTGGGGAGAAAGCCTAAGCCTGGAACCACGGTGGAAGAACCTTCCGTTGGCGCTCCAGCCTCAACACACACAGACAGCTCAGAGTGGAATGCATCCCGGACGCGGTAGGGAAGGCAGCACAAGCTTTACTAGGAGGACAGCCGGCCGTCGTCTTGGGCCAGACCACATAATCACCGCTGTAGAAGAAATCCGATGCAATGCATGGGAGAATCCCATTCGCCATGGAGCCAGCACTTGTAGGACATGAGAGGATTCACACTGAATAAAATAGTCTCAGCATGGTGAAGGAAGGACATTCTTCAGTGGTCCCTTATCCCTTGGTGTCCTCACACCAAGGAGGTGCCAATTCTAACGTCACAATGGCAAATTCCTCACCTAGTTCACCTCAAGAAATGAATGCTGGGAATGTACTGACTCTATAAAGAATGTGTGAGCCCCACGATTGAGACAAGGTTCAGACGTTTGGAGATTGTCTATTACTACAAATCTACAGCATAAATAGGTAGATGGCGAAGTATTTTGAGAATGCAAAGTTTGGTACCAAGAAAGAAAGCAACCCCACTTCAGTGGATCAGTACTTGGACATAGGTAAGCACTACCGAATGGGTGTGTGTCTTTCAAAACCAGGAAATGTTGCCCTGAGTCAGAATGGGTCAATTTTCCTTTCATACACTCGCTGTCGATCAGTGAGGGACTTTCTATTTTTATGAAGTTGTAAACATAATTACAAACCCTAGGGTCCATCAGGAACTAAGTTTCAATGGTCAGTAAAAAAGTAGAACACAAGTGATGGGGGTTACCTGTTACATTCCTGTTCAAATAGGTATGCACGCACATGTCAAGGATGAGTGGCCACAAGAATAAACACAACAAAGTTGAAACCTGTGCATGTGCGTGTGTGCGTGTGTGTGTGTGACTCACAGGTGGATGTTTTCCATAGCCGTGCACTATGGCACTGCAGGATCTGTGGTTGCTGAGTCCCCGGAGGTGGAAGCGCAGATACAGGGCCCCGACTGTGAAGTTATCCATGGATTTTCACAGTGCGTGGGCTCGGCACCCGTAACCCTCCATGCTGGTTGTTCAACGGTCAACTCTAGTTTATAGATCAGAGAGGATAACATCATGTGTTCACTATTAATAACTTTTCCAAATAATCTTTATCTTTTTAAAAGGAAGACATCATTTAATCCATTTCACAAGCTGATATTGGGAACCTACTGCCCCAGCACGTGAATTATCCCTACAGAACACAAGATCCCCGAGAAGGAAGAGCCCTGAGCACTGAGACGCCATGAAGGTAGGCTTTTAGATGATATTCTCTGCTTCTCCAGCTTGAGGTAAAACATGGGATGACTGGGTCTACCTATCCCATTCTGGCTTGTCAAATGGGAGCCCCCATGGCACGTATCACCAGAAGTCGGTCCATGATAACTCCAACTATAGGAATTCTTGGCAGTTTTATGTTCAGGATCATTTCTTTTCCTGACATCGATTGAAAACTCCTTGGGCCCTGTTAGCAGTTACAGATTCAATGAGTCCAGTACTTCCTAGGTTTTGTCACGTATTTAGGAGGGGAATCACCATCAAGTTGCTGAAATGAGGACTAAGTGTCTTTCAGACATGGAGATGGAAATAAATGGTGCTCTGCGGGGTGTGCGATGACGGGCACCCAGGATTCCTTCACCCAGCCCTCCCTTTGCTCCCTCACCGCTTCCTGGAAAATTGGTGTGCGCGCGTGCGCGCGCGCACACACACACACACACACACACACACACACACACACAGAGCTCTGGGGGCGCTATTTGCTGTCCATGATTTCACGTGCCTTTTGGGCACGGCTGGTAGAGATGGACATGAAGCAGCAGGACAGCAAGCTGGCATATCGGTCGGCCTAGAGAAGTTTCCCAAGTGAAATATCAGAACCAGGGCAGGGGGGCGCAGAGAGAGGCGGGGAGGGGAGGCCCAGGTGACCTGGGAGAGAAGTTGGGGGGGACCGCTGACCGACCTCGGTTCAGGTTCCCCATCCCCCTCCGGCTGAGAACCTGCCTTCGCTTCCTGCCCTCAGGTGTGTGAGAGGAGCATGTTTCTTTCCAACAAATACCAACACATCAATTCAGTCTGTTTGTGTGTTTGTTCTTGCTTGTTCGTTTTCTGGACGAGGCCAAAGAACCCTTCCAGTGGAGGTGTGTGTACAAAGGAGGATCTGACAGGATGGGAGGGTGCGGGTCAGTCCATGTGCCAAGAAATCCAGAGAATCTGTCGTAGCTGAGACTCGGGCCTTTTGCAGAAATAGGCCAAGAGAGTTCAGATTTGATCATTCACTGCCAAATAGTCATCACAGCAGTTTCCTGGAAGGGATTGTGTTGCAGGAGCCAGCGTGGCCCTCAGCCCTCAGGCCTCAGCCCGGCGGGCGGGCAGGCAGGCAGGCAGGCAGCGGCTATTGTCTGTTGTTCCCGCCCCCACCCCCACCCCCACCCCCGTTCCTTCTCCAGCGCTCCTTCCTAAGTCCCCTGGACTGACCTTTGCCAGGAGCGGGGGAGGGGAGGTCCGGACGATTCATTCGGCAGGGCCTCGTTCAATCGCTCCATTCAAATGCAGAAAGCTCTCCGGTCAAGTCGGAGCGTTTGACTTTGCCTCGAGCTTCTCTTTAACGAATGGCTTTTTCTTTTTTCTTTCCCCAATTTCCCCCACCCTTAGGCTGCCCCCTCCAAACTGCAGGGAGGGAAGGAGGGAGAGAGGAAAGGATGGGAGGAGGATGTGTGAGAAACAGGCCTTTTTTCCGGGCAAAAGGAGTCCCCTCCTTTTCCTAACCCAGGAAACCCCACTACACCATTTGAGAATCATGGACACGCGTGAAAGCAGACGTCTTCACTTGAGATCTTCCTCCGCAGGAGGACAGAAAGGAGGGCCAGTGTGTCCCTCTTGTGCTGGCCGGTTCTTAAGTCACTTGAATTCAAAATAATCAATAGAGCATGGAGGCACATTTTGGGGCGGCCTACTCTGGAGCCCAACAGTTCCCTCCTCTGAAAGTTCCTTGGAACATATTAAAGCTGAGCTGGTGACTCGTGTGTGTGTGTGTGTGTGTGTGTGTGTGTGTGTGTGTGTGTGTGTGTGTGTGTCTGAGTCAAGGAGATTTCTAGATGTCAGGGTCGAAGCAACTTTAGAAGTTTGAAATAACTCTGATGATGTCGTCGGGTGTTTGGTTCAAATTTCGGAGTGGCTCTCACAGAAACAGGAACGAGGACTTTTTCCATAGGAGCCGTTGTGGCCGTTTCTCTAAGGTTTCCGTCAAGTTCTCTAGCTTCCGTTTGCAGGGCTTCAGGCAAAGGGCCGTTTTAGTTCTCAGTGATGCCAAGTCAAAAGGGTGGGAGGGTGGGAGAAAATGGCAAACGTTCATGGAGAGAGTCGTAGCCAGATATTGGAGGGAACTCAAAAAACTTCGGATGCAGTCCAGTTTTCAGGTTAAGAACAACACCCTAAGGGAAGTGAGTAGCACCAGAATTTCATATCCACAAGTGTGCATCCCCGTTTTATGGAAACATAATTTTGGCCTCCAAGTAACATATGCAAATAACTCTATTGCCAGGGAAATAAGAAGCCTCACTGAGAGTTTCTGAATTAAGGAAAGTAGGGAGAAAAAGATCAGTGATTCTATCCTGCTGACAGAGGTATAAGTTACCAAATGGACGTCCCCCTTTAAAAATAAAAGAAGAAAATTGGGTTTTGTTTGTTTGTTTTTGTTTTTCCTTGTATCTGGAAAACAAAAGATTTAACAATCAGTCCTAATCTCTCCCTCTCTCCCTCTCTCCCTCTCTCTCTCTCTCTCTCTCTCTGTTTCCCTCTCTCTCTCTCTCTCTCTCTCTCTCTTTATATATATATCAAAATACTTTATATAGATATTCTTTTCCAGATTCTTTTCTCTCATACGTTATTACAAAGTAGTAGTGAGTAGAGTTTCCTGTGCTATATAGTAGGAGGTGTTTGTTGATTACCTATTTGATGTACAGTAATGTGTATATGTTCATCTCAACCTCCTAAGTTATCTATCCCCCGCTTCCCCAAGCAGTCCTGTTTTACACAAGTAGTCATACACATTGTCATCCTATTCATCAGTTCATTCAACTCCATGTAAGTCATTCTTGTTCTTCTTGGAGTCCAGTTTTTCCGTCGGTTCTGCCGACCTTGCCTGATGATTGAGGGTGACTGGACGAGTGACGGTTCCAAAAAGTTTACAAGAGCTTTTGTGAAGGATTGTAGGATTTGCCCAGAGAAGCGGGTGCCTTGATCTGATCACACGGGAGGCTGTGGAAGGTAGACCCCAAGTGGCAAACACATTTTGTTTTTTTAACAGTCTCTGTGCCACGGTGAGGACATCAGGCTTGCAGCGAGGGAAGACTTCAACCCACACGGAAAACATACAAGGATGTTTGGATGACCCCTACTAAGTGGCAGTGGAATGAAGTCCAGTGGCTGGGGTTCAGAGGGTCCAGAGAGAGGAGGTTTTCTTTCCATAGAGAAAAATGATTTTTCCCCCCCAGGGTTACAAGCATGACAGGCCAGACGTTGCCGGTAGACTGTAGAAGTCTTCCTGCCAATGTCTATTTACAATTGGAGTCATCTTGGAGGCACCATGGGCGGGTGAAGGAATGCAAGGTGTGGGGGAGGGGGGAGGTTGGCCAGGGAGCAACCGACTGGGCCACCGTCTCCCGTCTGCCATAGCCCCGACCGGCTGTTGAAAGGACAGGATGGACTTGATCCACGTGTGCCCCGCCACCCCCACCATCTTTCCACAGGCTGTTGTTACTGCCTTGGCGTGAAAGTCGGTTAGAACATCTCCCTGATACTGGGTTCAGCCCCTTTCGTGTGAGCCTCCATTTTGACGATGACAGACAACACTTTATGCCAGGGCAGAGAAGACTTCCAGGAAGAAAGATCCCATCATTTCTGGAACAGTTAGAACACATCGGTGTACAGACACAAGCCAAAGAAGACTTCACGTTGTTCCTTCCTCTTTGACAACACTTTCCCGTGTCATCGAACCTCTCCAAGAAACTTACTCAGTTTCATCTCTCTCATTTCTCAGGAGAGAGAACACATTTTTGAGCTATTTTGAGGGCCCTCACCTCCTGGATCCTATCTCAAAGTGCGTTCGAAGTCCAAAGGACTTCATCTGTCCTTTAATTTTTGGGCAAATGTGTCCAAAATATCCAAAAGATTGTAAAGCACTTAATGTGATAGGTCACTGTGAAACAGTGCTTCGTTAGCCATGTCACCAACATCCCAAGGAAAGACTTGCTAGGCAGAGAGAGAAGCTTCTTCTTCAGTTCTGAGCCAAACCTGGTTCTTTGAATATCGAGAGGACTAAGTTGATGTGAGTCCGCCAAGACCTGATAAAGGCAACCTAGAAAATAAGTGATGACTTTTGACAAAGACATAAGCTTTTCTTTCTTTCTTTCTTTCTTTCTTTCTTTCTTTCTTTCTTTCTTTCTTTCTTTCTTTCTTTCTTTCTTTTTCTCTCTCTCTCTCTCTCCTCTCTCTCTCTCTCTCTCTCTCTCTTTCTCTCTCTCTCTCTCTCCCCTCTCTCTCTCTCTTTCTCTCTCTCTCTCTCTCCCCTCTCTCTCTCTCTTTCTTTCTTTCTCTCTCTCCTTAAAGATAAAGGAAAAA
>NW_026645629.1:155000-157500 GCF_949987535.1 Balaenoptera acutorostrata
GGGCAGAGGCGCGGGGCGCTGCCCAGGGAGAGGAAGGGCCGAGACACAACCGGGCCACCAGGGAAACAAGCGCGGGGTCCCACCGCCACACACACGAGGGCGGTCCCACGACGCCTGAGACGCCGGCCGGCCCCAGCCACCCTGGGGCCTCCCCGCGACCCGGCCCCGCCGCCAGGGCCCGCGTGCGTCAGTCTCCCCCCGCGTGCCACGGAGGGACCCGTCCACCCAAACTCAACCTCTCCGTCCTCGCCAGATCCGCCTTCATCCAAGTCCGACCGCCGGGGCTCGCGCCCCAGGGAAACGCTCCCGAGCGAGGCGACCCGCACCGCGCCCACACACCGCCGCCGGCTGCGACTCGCGGTGAGGGCAGGCGCGACGCGCTCCTCATGGCTGCGGGACTGGGGAGTCGGGACATCCGGGCGTCCCCGCCCCCTTGAGCTCACCACGGGGGTCACCGCACGCGCACGCACACACACACGCACGCACGCGCGGCCCCGCGCCGGACGCCGGCCTGGCGGGACCCTCCCCCGACTCAGAGGGGGGGAGGCGCGGGCCGCGGTAGGCAAAGAGCGGCGCACGGCCCCACCGCGGGGCCGGCGCAAGCCCTCCCGCGAAGGCGAGGGGCTCTGCCCACGTGCTCTGGCAGTCGCCACCGTGGCGACTGCACGCTTGGGAGGGGCAGCGGCTGGGGGGTCCGGTACCCCAAGGCTCCCTCTCGGATCGCTAGAGAAGGCTTTCTCACCGAGGGTGCATCATCCCCCACCCATCGTCTCCCCCTTGGGCCCACGGAGGCGCTCCACAAACCGCCCAGTCCACGAATGGGCGGGGTGGTGGGGGGGGTCTGCGGTACGGGTAAGCACACGGCCCACAGGAGCGCTCGCGGCCACAGCCGGGGGCACAACCTCAGCCGCCCCCAGGCCCAACACGATCCCCCCCACAGCACAGCCATGGGAGGACGACCGCGACGAGGCGGCACCCGGCCCCCCACCAAGGGGGGGGAAACAGAGGCACGCCTCCCTTACCGTCTCGACCCCCCTCAAGAGAGCCACTCAGGGGACACACCACCGTGGTGGGGACCCGAGGAGCACGCTGGGAAAAGGGAACGACACCACCGCTCGGCCTCAGGCACCTGAGGGACAACCTGGAGCGCTCCAGGGGCACCACCGACGGCCAAGCAAGGCACGCTCACGCGCCAGCAGGGGCGCGCAGCGCAGCGGCGGGACGGCCCCCCCCACCGACGCGGGGAGGACCGCTCGCGAGGCACACGCCAAGGAGGCGAAGCGAGAGTGTCTGCTGTGTCCGAGGACCACGGACCCGCCCGCGCCGTGAGGCAGGGGGCGGGAGACCGAGGGTCAGGGCCGGAGACCACCACCCCTGCCTTCCACACACCCCTCGACAGGCCAGGAGGGCATGAAAAGAGAGGCGAGGGGCCCGCGGACAGAACGAGAAGAGCGGTCCCGTTCGCCAGGAACGTCCGTCCCTCGTCTGGCGCGACTTAGGTCCGGCCCAGGAGAGCGCAACATCACCACATCGATCAGTCAATCCAGCGAGCCAGGGGCCAGAAAGCCCCGAAGGGGAGGGGCACGGTGAGGACCATCATCCGAGGAGCCTGCTTCAGCCTCACCGGCAGCCCCCCCTCCCACCACCTCCTTTTCTTTCTCTCAGGCAACAGTGGCCGACGACCCCGCGAGGAGAACGCCTGACACGTGGCACGGAGCCTGCGGGGTGGGGTCGTCTCAGCCACCACCGGGTGCCTGCGGCGGGGGGGTGGGAGTCACACGGGGTAGAAGACCCACGCGCCACCTCGCCCCGCCGCCCTCAGGTGAGCCAGAGACCGGAGGCGGCGCCGCGGGCCGGGTCAGCCAGGCGCACACACGAGAGCCGGCGCGCAGGCCCAGGCGGGCGGCTCAAGCAGCAAGGGCCGGTTCGGGTGCCAGGCGGCAGTCCCAAGCCCAGAGCCCTGCATGCGTCCGGAGTCCCAAAGTCCTCAGCGACAGACGCCAGGGAAGACCGTGTCAGCACCTACCTGGTGGCAAAAAAGGCCCATTTCGGGCGAAAAAAATCACGACGCCCGGCAGCGGGGCCCATCCACGAATCGCAGGGGGGGTCCCCAGGACCTCGGTCCCGCCACCTGTCCCCAACACTTCCCCATCCACACCAGTCCCGGAGCTCTCGGGGCCATCTGGTCGACTCGAGGAGCGTGCTGGCAAAGTGGGGGCGGGGCGGGAGGGGCGGGAAAACGTGGGAGAGGCAGCGAGCGGGCCGGGGTCGCCCTCCCCGGTTCGCCCGCGCGGGCAGGTACCGGTCCCTCCGAGTCTCCGGGCGAGGACTTGGTTAGAGACAAAGAAATATCCCACTCGGCCGCCTCCGACGAGCGGGCCCCACGAGGGACCGCGCCCGGGCCCAGGCCGCCCTATCCGGGCCACCCAGTACGGCTCGGGCCGGTCCCCAGCCCCCGGCCGGAACTCGCGGTGGAGGAGGGGGCGGGGCAGGGTGAGAA
>NW_026645629.1:462500-668185 GCF_949987535.1 Balaenoptera acutorostrata
TCATTTACACTCCTGTGATCAAATGTTATCAGTTCTCCTACAGAACGAAGTGTACATGGTGCAGGAGAAATGGCACCTACCAAATGGAGAAACACATCTTAAAGCTGGAGAGAGGGAGATGGAGAAAGAGAGAAAGAGAGAGAGAGAGAGAGAGAGAGAGAGAAACACCAGTTTTATACTATAATATAAAATATAGGAAAATACAAATTGATATTAAAACTGTTTATAACAACTTAGCTTTTATTTTCACCAATGCCTGCACTATACAATTTAGTAGTCATCTAAGTAATGTAGTTCTAAAATCATAACGTAGGCTGTTAATTTTGAAATAATACAGTTTTCTACATTACCAAAAATGTACCTTTGAAGACAATTTTCAAATCCTCCAGTGTCTTCTTAGCCAAAGCAGACCTTTTTAGCATCTTCAGAGACCCTGTCAGAATGTGCCCCGGAGGTTAGGGGGAGCTTCCTGGATCACAGTCAGCCCTTCCCCTGTTGCCAATCAGCGCGGGTGTTTATTGTAACTGCTGGTTCTGAGAGAGCTCTGTGAGTGGCTCTGGCACCTACAGACGCAGGAGCACTTTGTCACCATCAACATCTTTGGCAGGTGCAGCCGCAGCTTGTAAGCAGCCTTACATCCCGGCCAGAAAGCAGGCCAAGCCGCCCCGCTGTCCCTCTTTCCCCGCTGATTCCCCTCACCGGTATCAGAGTGCACTGGAGTCACTTGTCCCCTCCTACCCTTCCCCACTCACAGGCACGGCCAGTCTCCTGGTTCTGGTTCTGGTTTGGGGAGGAAGGAGGTCCAGGCCCAGCCCGGGGGAGGCCTGCAGTGGGGACCCCATCTGCTCACACAGCCTGTGGACACGCCATGGAGGTTCGGGTGCATCGTGGTGGCTGGAGGAGCCTCAGCGCCTGCCATGTGCGGGTTCTCATCTGATGAACAAAGACCCAGAATCCCTCCGGGCACGGGGGTGGCCGAGGGGAAGGTGAGACTCCGACGGGCCAAGGGTGGAGGAAAGGGTTTTCTAAGTTCCACAGCACAGACTAAACCCTTTCTGAGCTGGAAACATTGATGGCTCAGCACCGGCCCCACCAAGTGGAGGGATTGGTGGATGTCCTGAGCCGGGGTTTCTCAGGGAAATGCGAGGAGATGGTGGGAGGAGGGGAGATGCCGGTGAGAGCCTTGGACCTGACGTCCACCCTTCTGACCTCAGTGCGGGAGGTGCGGGTTATAATTAGGATTTTCCCCAAGTCAGAGCAGCTGCTTTCCCTGGGCCTGATGTTGACTCTTTATTATAATAGTGAGATACATGCAGAACAAGAGACCAAGACCTGCAGCAGAGTGTCCTCGAACCCCTTCATTCTCGATCTGGCATAGTGCTCGCTTATACCCAGCTGTCTGTCCCCACAACATACTCACTCCTCTCTCACCCAGAGCACAGTCGTTGAGGCCCCACTGAGTTCCAGGCCTGTTCCAGACACTGAGGGGCAGCAGTGGGTGATGAAAAAGGAGGGAGTGCCCATTCTCATGCAGGCGACACACTTGTGGGGGAGAGAGAAAACAATAAAATGGACACAACGTCCAATGGTGATATGTATCTTGGAGAAAAATAGTCAGGAAGGAAGGTTGAGCAAATTTCTGAGTGTGTTTAATGAGCAAGAAATGGAGAAGGCAGAGTGTTCCAGGCTGAGAGAATAGCAAGTACAAAGGCCCTGAGGCCACAGTGGGCTGCATGTTGAAAGTCTTAGTTACTAGTGTGAATTCTTAGATTTCTCTTGAGTCTGCATTTTGCTTTTATTTGTATTCTTGGTTTCACTTCCTTAGCTCATTGACATAAAAGCCTCACCATCAATCTGTCGAATTCAGCATATTCTATTCCAGTGATTCAAAGTGAAAACTTTGGTGACTTTGGGTCAACTCAGTGCATATTTATTGAGTGACCTCCCTGGGCCCAGCAATCTGTGAGGAGCTAGGAGGCTGTGGAATGAACGTGAGGGGTCTCCACCTTGATGACCCCAGTTCATGAACTTCCTCTGTGTCCTCAGTCTCCTTCCACTCCACCTCCTCCCATCTCATCTGAGTCATGAGTTCTGATCTTGACACACTCTCACACTTTCATTTTCTATGTACAGCTCCTTCTAGAGGTCTATGCCCAAAGGTCTGCCAAGCTTCTCAAAGTCAGTGCTGCCCAAACTGAGATGCATTTTTTCTTTTGAATACCCTCTGGTAAGGAAAGCCACTAATGTTCCCCCCAAGCTCCAGGAATGGCTTTTGCCTCACCCCACCCCAAACCAGCATTCTGCACCATGATCCCACTGCTGCAGGACTCCCCACCATCCTCTCTTTCTTTTCAATCCTGGGATGCACACCAAACTTCCCCTCCTCGAAAAGGCCCCTCATGTGGCAGACAAATACACATGGGTCACCACATGTGGTCATTGCTGGTAAAGAGCAACAGGATCCCAGAGCAGAGGACAGACAAGTCTCCCTGAGCAGGTAGAGCACAGGCCACTGTGGCAGCAAAGCCCATAATGGGAGTGAGGCAGGCATCACGCGGCAGCCTCTCCCCACTGTTCCCCCAGTGCACCCTGTGTTCCCAAGCCACCATCTTGGTGGGCTGCCGTCCTTGTGTAGTGTTAGGGGGATGCCCATTTATTCCTTCATTCCTTATTCATTCATCTTGTGTGTTTCCTGCTCAGTGCCACTTTGGCTAGAAGAGAACTCATCCTTGGAGACCCAGCTGAGATGTTGCCTCATCCATGAAGACATGCTGATGGCCACCCATTCTTGCTGCCTTTGGCCTCATGTGGAACACCCAGGGCTGTGATTATGCTTTGATTACCTCTCCAGCCTGTGAACTCTGTGAGGACACTGGACCAGACTCAGAGAGGAGCTCGTAAATGTGTGATGATGGCTAAATAGCTGAATAGTGAAAGGATTAAACACAGGCCACGTGTAAGTCAAGTTCACCGAAGGTCAGTTTCCTCCTCCTCCTCCTCCTCCACCCTCATTCCAGGACGAGGAGCCCGAGGGGCGTTATCTCACCCTCACCTCATCTGCCACTTCAGTAGTCTGGAAGACTCTTGTCTTTCATTTCATTTTGTTTACAGTTTGAAGACATTTCATGGCTGTACCTCTTAGTATTGAGAACCTTAAAGGCAGGAGCCCTTCTGTGGGGCCCGAGCCAGGAGAAGACATTATGTGAGCACAGGGTGTTGAGGAGGACGTGACCCGGTGTCTGAGCCAGTGGGCAGTGGGAAGTGGGGCAGCAGAAACAGAGGAAGTTTTCACCCCTCCCCCACCAGGACACATCCCTCCTTCTTTGCCCTTAACCAACCTGATTATGATTACCTGGGGTTCAATATTTCTCCTTGACAGATTTACTAGTCAACAGACCCCAGTTCTAAGCCTTCTTCATGGCCTACATCAAGTCAATACTGCCTTTGTAGCCTCTGTTCTAACTCTAGGTAAATCTGACAGTTATGTCGGCCGAGGTGGTGCCTGGCTGAGTTCCTGGCATCTCACTGTGAGATGCTCAGCTCTTGCTGTCCCCTGTCACTGCTGTCCCCGAAACCCCAGCTTGCAACATGATGGTGGAATGTGTTGATAGAGGAATGTAAGAGTGAGTAGGAGAAGGGCGGGTGGTGTCAGGGCGGCATTGGAATATAGGGGGCAGGACTTTGCTCTTGGCTGGTCCTTACCTTTTGCAACTGGCCACACCCACTGAGTGTGCACAGTCTCCTGGGAACTCAAATGTATCAGCCTGAGGGTGTGGTCCACAGAGGGCTGAAGGGTGTGACAGAAGCAGCCCACCCACAGGAGCCTGGGGAGCCCAGGGCTCAGAGCACACTGGGGAGTGAAGCCTGGCTGGCAGTGTGCCCCCCTGGATGCCATCATCGACGGCCACACCACTCTGAGGATACGTGGGTTGTACTTGATTGGGAGACTGTGGGTTCCGGGAGATCAGGCTTTTGCCACCTCTCTCTCCTTCCGTCTCTCTCTCTATTTGTCACCCCTGTCCCCACCCTGTGCTCTCTTCTTTGGCCGCCAGCACGAGGCACCCATTGGTGGAGTCCTGGTCGGTGTCGGTGGTTTGTGGTGTTGTGAGAACAGACAAGAGTACTGCGCTCATGTCCGCTGTGCTTCGTGGCAGCTGTAGGACGTTGGTGCAAGTTGAGGATCTACAGGAAAACATGATGTAATACCATGGACCTGTGTGCATAAAATGGTTATGATGGAATGTATATATTCTGTATCTTTCACATTTAAAAAAATGATAGATAGTATCTGTGTAAGTGTGTGTATCTTAATGATCTAGAATGGCAAATTCTTATTTATCTATCTATCTATCTATCTATTTATTTATTTATTTATTTATTTATTTATTTTTGGCTGTGTTGTGTCTACCTTGTTGTGTGGAGGCTTTCTCTAGTAGCGGCGAGCAGGGGTTACTCTTCATTGTGGTGCACGTGCTTCTCATTGTGATGGCTTCTCTTGCTGCAGAGCATGGGCTCTAGGCTTGTGGGCTTCAGTAGTTGTGGCTCACTGGTTCTAGAGTGCCGGCTAAGTAATTGTGGTGCATGGGCTTAGGTGCTCAGCACCATGTGGGATCTTCCCGGACCAGGGCTCGAACATATGTCCCCTGCTTTGGCAGTCAGATTCTTAACAACTGCTCCACCAGGGAAGCCCTAGAATGGCAAATTCTTAAGTGAAACAGAGGAATCAACCACAGGCTAAAACACGGATGAGCCTCGACAACATGACACTAAGTGTGAGAAGCCAGACAGAAATCCATAGACAAAAAGCACACAGGGGGTTGCTGAGGGCTAGTGGGGAGGAGGGGGAAGGGGAAGTGGCTGTATCATGAGGTCTGGATTTCTTTCTGAGGTGATGGAATGTTCTCGATTAGTACTGATGACGGTTGTACAACTTTCTATGTCGACTCTAAATCACTGAATTGTACACTTATGAAAGGATGAATTTTATGTTATGTGTATCTATCTCACTTTAAAAATCGTTATGAGTAAATGTCATTTTTATAAAAGAACATCAAAAACACACATAATCCTGAGTTGTTTGTTTATTGGTTGGTTCTCACTCTCACTCTGCTAAGCTCTGTAGAAATGAGGAAAGACCTCCCAAGCGAGACAAGCACTATTTGTTCCGAGCTGGTGCTACAGATTGAGAGACACAGACACTGCCCCTCACGTTACACTGACCCATGCACACGCAGAAGTGCTTTCTGGTGGCAAAAAAGAAGGATGTGATGTGAGGAAGCTGGAGGCGGTGCACAGGAAGAGGGGAAGCCCACGTGACTGCCTCGGGCAACATATTTGGCTTTCTTACATTCGGTTCTGAATGCAAAGGATGAAAAATGAGGAAGTTGTCAGCCACTGAGCAAGCACTGACCCTTGGGATCTGTTGCTGCACAGATTTGGGTCTGGCTTTATAGGTTGCTTGCTGCAGGGGGTGGAGCAGGACCTCGTGATTAGAAGGAGGATTTCCCTGACTCCCAGGCATACATCGAAAATTCTGTATTCTGGAAACCCTCTTTCAACATCTTCAAATACAATGGTAATTTTCATTACCAAAATCTCAGGATTTCTTATTTCATTAATGCCTACATTGTGGTGAGTCTACTGTGAGTCTTAAAGTGAAAGAAAAACATAAAAAAATCATTAACCCAATACATATTTTTCATATCCCCAATATCGCTGCCAAGCCATCTGGTCGACCTTGCTGCAGGAGCCACCAGGTGAAGCTCCACTGGTGCGAAGCTCAGCGGGACGAATCCGGGGCGTGCAAGGGCGCAGGCGTACAGCCGCCGCCCTAACTCCTGGGTTCGACCCAGACCGCCATCCGTCGCGTTGCTCGGTCCGGGGTGTCCGCCCGCGGGTCCAGAGACCGTTCCCAGGATCCAGAGAGAGAGCTTACTCCCTGTGGGAGCCTCAGACAACCGCTCCCAACCAGGATTGCGCCCCGGCTCGGGGCTCCTCCCGAACACCAGCGGACGGCCCAGGCCGCTCACCGATTACCAAACGTTTGTTAGGGTCCCACCACCGAGACCCAGGTGGGACGGCCGCCGCCCCTGGAGCGTCCTCCCCGCTCGCCCGCGACACACCGTGCTGTCCCGCACCGTGAGGGTACCTGCGTGTGCTGTCGACACACAAGCGCTGCGCCGAGGCGTAAGGAAACTGGACAACGGGTGCTGCCAGTGTTGACGCAGCCTTACCTGCAGGGGAATCCCATCTACGGAGCCCAGTGAGCGCTTCGCGTGGAAGCTGGAGAAACGAAAGTGGACGCCGGGGAGCTGTCCCACTGCCGCGACGGCAGCTGGACGGACCCGGTCCCCCAAGGCGTCGAGGACGCACTGCCGAACGGCCTGTGGGTCGGGGCGTCATGGTCACGTGGAAAGGAGGAAGGGAAGGGCCGCCGTCGCCCTTCAAGTGCCTCCTCGTTTTGCCATCCGGCCCGGGCCCCACTCCGGCGAGAGACGTAAAAAATTGGTGAATAAGTTCGGCATCCAGCGTGGAGGCCGGGGAAGGTCAGGCGCAGTCCGAGTACATCAGTGTCGTTCCCCACCTCCCGATGACTCGGAAAAATTGAGAAAGTACGACCACCAGGACGTGGAGGACGACGTCGGGCACGGACACCGTGTCCTATAACCACGCTCAGTATTGCGGGCGGAGGGGCACCAAGGCATGCTGGTAGACCCGCCAGGACCACCCCAACCACAGCCCCGAAGCGCAAGGCCGGGCTCACACCACACGAATCTGCTCGGCCAATCTCCGGCTACAGCAGGAAGCGCCCAAGCCTCAGCGCCACCGGGACAGTCGCCGCCAGCATTCCGCCTCCCGGAACTCTGCCTCGCGCCTGGCGGCCGAGTCACAGCCCTCGCCAAAGTCGCCGAAGCTCCGGAGGGAAGGGACGATCTCAAAGCGGTCGCTGTGTAGCGCCCGGCAACCGCGAGAACGTATTCGGGACGACCCCCGATCGCCGGCCGGCAAGGGTGCAGCGCGGGCCGCCCAAGCACCCGAGCTCGTCCCGTGTCGTCCGCTTCGGAGCTAGCTCCCATCTCGGTACGACGCGGCGCGACCCCGGCAGCAGAGAGAAAGGGGGAGTGAGCTGGGAAGATGTCGCCGCGAGGCTGCAGCGAAGGATCCCCGAGCACACGGGCGGGTCCCTGACCCAGTGGCGGACATAGGGGTTTTGCGGAGACTCGGGTTGTGCGGAGTGAAAAACTGAAACCATGAGAGTACTCGGTAAAAACATGTATGAATAATTTTTATTTGTGATTTCATAGTGGAGTCCTTGTGAAGCATTTCTTTAAAAAGTCCAGAAGCCATCAAAGAAATGAATGGTAAACTTGACCACAAATTGATCTTTACATATTCCACAAGCAAAGTCAAATAACAAACGGCTGTGTGGGGAACATTTCTGCAAATTACATGTGTAATAAGAATATTGATATCAGCATTACTTAATATAAAAACAGAGTATTTCAAAAACATAGCCATTAAGTGGAATTAGGTAAATAAATTCTAGTTAGTGCATCCCCACAATGCATTATTATCAATTTGTATTTGTGTTACTGATATTTTTTTTAAATGAAGTAGGTCTATAGGTACTGACTTAGATGTTGATAATGAACTATTCAATGAAAATAGCCATTTGTAGAAATTCCAGGGTGGTTAAAAAAAAAAAAAAGCCAGCACCAACAACAGGATATGCATTTATCTTTTAAAGAATGTGAGTTGGAAAGGCTAAGGTATTAGAATAGCTAAAGCAATTCTGACAAACAAAAATCAACTCTTCCCTATAGCCTGGTGTCTGGAGCCAGAAAGATGAGTGTTTTCAGAAACAAAGATGAGCTGCCCCTCCTCCTTTTGTGCCCCATGCTACTACAGCTTCCAGACAGGAGCTGGCATCCCAGCCCCTAAATATCTCTGCTCCACCCAGGCTCAGATGCAAGTGGGGACCTTGTGTAAACTTGCCTCTGCAGACCTGAGCTCCTCAGCCTGTTCCCTCATCCTGGGAGCCCCTAGACATTCACTCAGGCGCCCCAATCATCCCCACCAGGGGCTGCTGGCTCGATTCTGCATGGTTTCAGCCCTTCACTCCATGAGCCTTGAGTTGCTTTCCCAAGGGAAAGAAGTCCTCTTGCACAGCAGATGCGAACCAAGGGGGCAACTGAACTTTTGCACCTGGACTCATCATACACACTTTGTCCTCACATCTGGTGATGAACACCTGATGAGAGTGGAGATGATACAGGCAGCACCTCCTGACACCAAGTTTAGTATAAAACTTGTCCAGACATGCAGAGGGGTGGACATTGCCTCAAGGCTCTCTGACTTTTTAATGACAATATTCCTGAACAAATAATAAATAACATATAATAATATATAGCTTTTATTTATTGGGTTTTGTTATGTGAGAAGCACTTACCTATTAGATCATGTAATCACTCAACTCTCTCAAGGGGTTATGAAACTTATTCACACCTGAAAATTGTGAAGTTCAAAATGGGAAATAATTTGCCCACAATCAAAGCTGATTAGTGTCAGAACATGGATATTTCTTGCCTTGTATTGTCTGTAGATTTAATAAAAATTGGTAGAACACAGGGTTTATTTATTATTTCCCAAGAACAAATATTATAATTGCTAATCCAGAACTCAGAACTTACATTCTGTCATAGAATGTGCTGGTTATTTCAAACCACTTATGTGATATTCCTTAATTATGAAAGCTATTGTGTATTCAGAGTGTGCACATCTCTGTGATGCATTTGAAAGACATATGCTAAGTCAGCACAGAGAAATATTGGACTTGACCTCAAGAAGGGTTTGAGCTTTTGATACACACAGCTGCCTTTTCCCAGTGCAGTCACCCTCAACCATCACCTCTGGATACTCTTGGGGATGGAGAAGCCTGAACCAGAATCTCCAGCATGTTTTTAGGAATCAGCCACCTTCAAGTTGTGGCTATAAACTTCATCGAAAGAGGGAGGCCCTGTCAGAACCAACTCTGAGGAACCTGCACAGGGATGTGATGCTGGAGGACAACAGTCATCTGTTCTCTGTGGCTGACACTGTCAGCATTTATTTATTTAATAAAAAATCATCCAGAGCAGCTTCGCCAGAGTTCCCTCCCTTCCCCACCCTGACACATATACACTCATACAGCACTTACTAAAACCTGGATGAAATGATCTTGTTCATTTGTTTACTTCATCTTTGTCATGTCAAAAGATAGTAGACTTTCGGAGAACTGTAGTATGTGTTTCTTGCGGCTCCATATCTAACACTCAAACCAGTGCTGGGCACTCACTGCATGGAGGCCTTAAATGGATAAACAAATGCATTAAATATTTTCCAAAAACCATTCTGCTGTGCAAACTCTGGTGGAGTTTAACCCTACAAAGTTACACAGAACAGATATTGTCCCTTTAAAATACAAGTCATAGAGTTGGCATTGAGTTATACTATTGGATTTTTTTTAAAATAAAGTTTAATCTACTATAGAACAATTGATTCACACTGGTCAGAGGAAAGGGGGGGGGGGAAGGATCCTTCAGTCTGTCAAAGTCCTGGGACCTAAGCATCAACAGACAGTTCCTTAACATCTGAAGCAAAGGTCAGAGTCCTTCTGCTCTGGGGAAGGGCCGGTGGTGCTGCCCGTGCTCAGGACGCCCTTCCCTGTGCTGCTCTTTACGTTCGCCTCGCTCCTCCTCCTGACGTGAACCTGAAGACCACACGCAGATCCCAAAGCAGGACTCCAAATCCATATACATTTTTCCACAAATGTTTTTTGCCTCTACAAGTAGATGTGATTTCCCAGCTGTAGCAGGAGAAGAGGTGTGGAGGAAGAAAGAGGATTCCCAGAATCCCAGCTCTAGGTGGGCTCCAGGCTCCTGGGATTCTATGTGGAAAGGAGTCTTGTCAGTGAGAGAACAGAACCTGTAATGTCAATTGCAGATTTCCTTGAGGAAGAAGTCTTATGACATCTTGTAAGGCCAATGCAGAAATCTCGCTCCGATAGTGTTCTAATTCTTTGAGCATATTAATCTCTATTCATCTAACTTTATGTACATTTCTTGGCTTCTGAGAAAGTGCTCTTTCTGTTACTATTATTCATGTAGCAACATGTGTTTGTCCCTCCCTTTTGTTGATTTACTGCGTCTTAATCTCCCCGACATCCCACCTTCATTTTATTTTTCAGTCATTTTACTCTTAAAAATAGTATACATCATCAGTGTTCTATATCATGTATCTAATTGTTGCTATATTCCTCCATTTCACATCTTTTCTCTGTGTTAAAGCCAATACTTGACACATACTTACATTAGCCTTCTGAGCATTTGCAAAATTCTCCTTCCCCTAAGTCACTGTAGCTATTTCTTTTCTCTTTTTTCAGACATGGAAGGTGACCTTAAAAATCATGAAATGGTACCCACACAACAAGCGTTCAAGAAGGACCCATTTATCTGCAGGTCAATGGTATGTTTCTTGGGGATGAACTCAGTCGTCACATTAGAGACCTGGTAATGGGATAAACTAGGAGTTGATGAGAATCTTCTGATGGAAAAAAAGCCTGAGCATAAATTCTGTCCCAGTAGAAATTTTGAATACTTTAAATTTTGGAATAAGATTTCCCTGAAGACCAACTGGAACTTCAGTTTCAATAAAAGGACAATTGCCTCAATGTAGCTCATGTATATAATGTGTGAAAAATAAAGACTTAAAATTTAATCAGAAAGTTATGGAGGTGAGAGGCTACAAAATAGAAAATCAGTGTGAATTCAGCAACGTAACACTGCATGTGAATAGAACAAACATGCGGAGTTATTTTTTTTTAAAAAGTACACCAGTGAGAGAGCAGACTAGAGTCAGCACGTAGAGAAATGAGTACATGGACGTGCATGGGCATCTGTAACAGCCTCTCCTTTCCTTGCACATAGCAGACTTCACTCTGGAGGAGAGTCCATCGAATATAGTGCATGTGAGGAGATTTCACATGCAACAACGTGAACTCCACATGTATTAACTCAAACAGGAGAGAATCCTTATAAATGCTATAAATGTGAGAAAGAATTCAACTAGAGCCCTCACCTTTATATACACCAAAAATTCACACAGGAGAAAAATCCTATACTTGTCACTAATCTGGAAGAGCCTTTGGCCAATATTCCTTTTTTAAGTATCAATAACAGAAGGTGAACTATACTGTAGAGAAACCATAGAGATCCCACCAATGTGGGAAAGCTTCAGTGAATGCTCTAAACTTAGATGGCATGAGAGAACTCACCCTGGAGGGACCCCTACAAATGTTATGAAAGTGGGAAATAGCTCAGCTGGGGCTTTGCCTTTATACACATGAAAAATCACACTGGAGAGAAACGTAAAAATGTAGTGAATGTGGGAGACCCTTCATCAGAGGCCAACTTTCATTCACATATATGAGCTCAAATAGCAGAGAAGTCCTATGTCTGGAATAACTATGGAAGAGCTTTCAGTTGAAACTTTGTTACTTCAAAGTCGTGGACTCATTCACACTGGAGAGGAAACCTTGTGAGTGTCATCTATGTGGGAAAACATAAGACAAAGCCATGACCTTAGACATCATGTGAGAAGTCACATTGGGAAGAAGCCCTATAAATATAATAAATGTGGAAGAACCCGTAGATGCTGCTGTCACATTTGTATGCACCAGAGAACTCAGGAAGAGACAACCTATATCTGCAATCAGTAAGGTAGAGCCTTCAGCTAGAATTTCTCTTTCTTAAACCACCAGCACACTCAAATGAAGAGAAACCCTAGACCTGTACTCATGGTGGAAGGGTCCTCAGTTGGAGCTCCAGTCTCAGCACACACAGAGAACTCAGAGTCAGCATTAATTAAATTAATCCTGTTACTTAAATTGTTTTTTTTTTTAATCAGTCATCAATTTTATACACATCAGTGTATACATGTCAATCCCAATCACCCAATTCAGCACACCACCATCCCCACCCTACCGCGGTTTTCCCCCCTGGGTGTCCATACGCTTGTTCTCTACATCTGTGTCTCAACTTCTGCCCTGCACACCTGTTCATCTGTACCATTTTTCTAGGTTCCACATCCATGCGTTAATATACGATATTTGTTTTTCTCTTTCTGACTTACCTCACTCTGTATGACAGTCTCTAGATCCATCCACGTCTCAACAAAGCACTCAATTTCATTCCTTTCTATGACTGAGTTATATTCCATTGTATATATGTACCACATCTTCTTTATCCATTCATCCGTCAATGGGCATTTAGGTTGCTTCCATGACCTTGCCACTGTAAATGGTGCTGCAATGAACATTGGGGTGCATGTGTCTTTTTGAATTACGGTTTTCTCTGGGTATATGCCCAGTAGTGGGATTGCTGGATCATATGGTAATTCTATTTTTAGTTTTTCAAGGAACCTCCATATTGTTCTCCATAGTGGCTGTATCAATTTCCATTCCCACCAACAGTGCAAGGGGGTTCCCTTTTCTCCACACCCTCTCCAGCATTTGTTGTTTGTAGATTTTCTGATGATGCCCATTCTAACTGGTGTGAGGTGATACCTCATTGTAGTTTTGATTTGCATTTCTCTAATAATTAGGGACGTTGAGCATCTTTTCATGTGCTTCTTGGCCATTTGTATGCCTTCTTTGGAGAAATGTCTATTTAGGTCTTCTGCCCATTTTTGGATTGGGTTGTTTGTTTCTTTAATATTGAGCTGAATGAGATGTTTATATATTTTGGAGATAAATCCTTTGTCCTTTAATTCATTTGCAAATATTTTCTCCCATTCTGAGGGTTGTCTTTTCGTCTCGTTTATGGTGTCCTTTGCTGTGCAAAAGCTTTGAAGTTTCATTAGGTCTCATTTGTTTATTTTTGTTTTTATTTCCATTACTCTAGGAGGTGGATCAAAAAAGATCTTGCTGTGATTTATGTCAAAGAGTGTTCTTCCTATGTTTTCCTCTAAAAATTTTATAGTGTCCGGTCTTACATTTAGGTCTTGAATCCATTTTGAGTTTATTTTTGTGTATGGTGTTAGGGAGTATTCTAATTTCATTCTTTTATATGTAGCTGTCCAGTTTTCCAAGCACCACTAATTGAAGAGAATGTCTTTTCTCCATTGTATATCTTTGACTCCTTTGTCATAGGTTAGTTGACCATAGGTGCTTGGGTTTATCTCTGGGCTTTCTATCTTGTTCCATTGATCTATGTTTCTGTTTTTGTACCAGTACCATATTGTCTTGATTACTGTAGCTTTGTAGTATAGTCTGAAGTCAGGGAGTCTGATTCCTCCAGCTCCGTTTTTTTTTCCCTCAAGACTGCTTTGACTATTTGGGGTCTTTTGTGTCTCCATACAAATTTTAAGATGATTTGTTCTAGTTCCATAAAAAATGCCATTGGTAATTTGATAGGAATTGCATTGAATCTGTAGATTGCTTTGGGTAGTAGAGTCATTTTCACAATATTGATTCTTCCAATCCAAGAACATGGTATATCTCTCCATTTGTTGGTATCATCTTTAATTTCTTTCATCAGTGTCATAGTTTTCTGCATACAGGTCTTTTGTCTCCCTAGGTAGGTTTATTCCTAGGTATTTTATTCTTTTTGTTGCAATAGTAAATGGGAGTGTTTCCATAATTTCTCTTTCAGATTTTTCATCATCAGTGTATAGACATGTAAGAGATTTCTGTGCATTAATTTTGTATCCTGCAACCTTACCAAATTTATTGATTAGCTCTAGTAGTTTTCTGGTGGCATCTTTAGGATTCTCTATGTATAGTATCATGTCATCTGCAAACAGTGACAGTTTTACTTCTTCTTTTCCAATTTGTATTCCTTTTATTTCTTTTTCTTCTCTGATTGCCATGGCTAGGACTTCCAAAACTATGTTGGATAATAGTGGTGAGAGTGGACATCCTTGTCTCGTTCCTGATCTTAGAAGAAATGCTTTCAGTTTTTCACCATTGAGAATGATGTTTGCTGTGAGTTTGTCATATATGGCCTTTATTATGTTGAGGTAGGTTCCCTCTATGCCTACTTTCTCGAGAGTTTTTATCATAAATGGTGTTGAATTTTGTTAAAAGCTTTTTCTGCATCTATTGAGATGATCATATGGTTTTTATTCTTCAATTTGTTAATATGGTGTATTACATTGATTGATCTGCGTATATTGAAGAATCCTTGCATCCCTGGGATAAATCCCACTTGATCGTAGTGTATGATCCTTTTAATGTGTTGTTGGATTCTGTTTGCTAGTATTTTCTTGAGGATTTTTGCATCTATATTCATCAGTGATATTGGTCTGTAATTTTCTTTTTTTGTAGTATCTTTTTCTGGTTTTGGTATCAGGGTGATGGTGGCCTCATAGAATGAGTTTGGGAGTGTTCCTTCCTCTGTAATTTTTTGGAAGAGTTTGAGAAGGATGGGTGTTAGCTCTTCTCTAAATGTTTGATAGAATTCACCTGTGAAGCCATCTGGTCCTGGACTTTTGTTTGTTGGAAGATTTTTAATCACAGTTTCAATTTCATTACTTGTGATTGGTCTGTTCATATTTTCTGTTTCTTCCTGGTTCACTCTTGGAAGGTTATACCTTTCTAAGAATTTGTCCATTTCTTCCAGGTTGTCCATTTTATTGGCATAGAGTTGTTTGTAGTAGTCTCTTAGGATGCTCTGTATTTCTGCAGTGTCTGTTGTAACTTCTTCTTTTTCAATTCTAATTTTATTGATTTGAGTCCACTCCCTCTTTTTCTTGATAAGTCTGGCTAATAGCTTATCAATTTTGTTTAACTTCTCTAAGAACCAGCTTTTAGTTTTATTGATCTTTGTTAGTGTTGTCTTTGTTTCTATTTCATTTATTTCCACTCTGATCTTTATGATTTCTTTCCTTCTGCTAACTTTGGGTTTTGTTTGTTCTTCTTTCTCTAGTTCCTTTAGGTGTAAGGTTAGATTGTTTACTTGAGATTTTTCTTGTTTCTTTAGGTAGGCTTGTATAGCTATAAACTTCCCTCTTAGAACTGCTTTTGCTGCATCCCATAGGTTTTGGATCATCGTGTTTTCATTGTCATTTGTCTCTAGGTATTTTTTGATTTCCTCTTTGATTTCTTCAGTGATCTCTTGGTTATTTAGTAGTGTATTGTTTAGCCTCCATCTGTTTGTGCTTTTCACGTTTTTTTCCCTGTAATTGATTTCTAATCTCATAGCGTTGTGGTCAGAAAAGATGCTTGATATGATTTCAATATTCTTAAATTTCCTGAGTCTTGATTTGTGACACAAGATGTGATCTATCCTGGAGAATGTTCCATGCGCACTTGAGAAGAAAATGTAATCTGCTGTTGTTGGATGGAATGTCCTATAAATATCAATTAAATCTATCTGGTCTATTGTGTCATTTAAAGCTTCTGTTTCCTTATTTATTTCCATTTTGGATGATCTGTCCATTGGTGTAAGTGAGGTGTTAAAGCCACCCAGTATTATTGTGTTACTGTCAATTTCCTCTTTTATAGCTATTAGCAGTTGCCTTATGTATTGAGGTGCTCGTATGTTGGGTGCATATATATTTATAATTGTTATATCTTCTTCTTGGATTGATCCCTTGATCATTATGTAATGTCCTTCCTTGTCTCTTGTAACATTCTTTATTTTAAAGTCTATTTTATCTGATATGAGTATAGCTACTCCAGCTTTCTTTTGATTTCCATTTGCATGGAATATCTTTTTCCATCCCCTCACTTTCAGTCTGTATGTGTCCCTAGGTATAAAGTGGGTCTCTTGTAGACAGCATATATATGGGTCTTGTGTTTGTATCCATTCAGCAAGCCTGTGTCTTTTGGTTGGAGCATTTAATCCATTCACGTTTAAGGTAATTATCAATATGTATGTTCCTATGACCATTTTCTTAATTGTTTTGGGTTTGTTTTTGTAGGTCCTTTTCTTCTCTTGTGTTTCCCACTTAGAGAAGTTCCTTTAGCATTTGTTGTAGAGCTGGTTTGGTGGTGCTGAATTCTCTTAGCTTTTGCTTGTCTGTAAAGCTTTTGATTTCTCCATCAAATCTAAATGAGATCCTTGCCGGGTAGAGTAATCTTGGTTGTAGGTTCTTCCCTTTCATCATTTTCTTCCCTTTCATCACTAAGTATATCATGCCACTCCCTTCTGGCTTGTAGAGCTTCTGCTGAGAAATCAGCTGTTAACCTTATGGGAGTTCCCTTGTATGTTATTTGTCGTTTTTCCCTTGCTGCTCCCCAAAATTTTTCTTTGTCTTTAATTTTTGCAAATTTGATTACTATGTGTCTCGGCGTGTTTCTCCTTGGGTTTATCCTGTATGGGACTCTCTGCACTTCCTGAACTTGGGTGGCTATTTCCTTTCCCATTTTAGGGAAGTTTTCGACTATAATCTCTTCAAATATATTCTCTGGGCCTTTCTCTCTTCTCCTTCTGGGACCCCTATAATGCGAATGTTGTTGCATTTAATGTTGTCCCAGAGGTCTCTTAGGTTGTCTTCGTTTCTTTTCATTCTTTTTTCTTTATTCTGTTCTGCAGCAGTGAATTCCACCATTCTGTCTTCCAAGTCACTTATCCATTCTTCTGCCTCAGTTATTCTGCTATTGATTCCTTCCAGTGTAGTTTTCATTTCAGTTATTGTATTGGTCATCTCTGTTTGTTTGTTCTTTAATTCTTCTAGGTCTTTGTTAATCATTTCTTGCATCTTCTCGATCTTTGCCTCCATTCTTATTCTGAGGTCCTGGATCATCTTCACTATGATTATTCTGAATTCTTTTTCTAGAAGGTTGCCTATCTCCACTTCATTTAGTTGTTTTTCTGGGTTTTTTTTCTTGTTCCTTCATCTGGTATATAGCCCTCTGCCTTTTCATCTTCTCTATCTTTCTGTGAATGTGGTTTTTGTTCCACAGGCTGCAGGATTGTAGTTTTCTTGCTTCTGCTGTCTGCCCTCTGGTGGTTGAGGCTATCTAAGAGGCTTGATGGGAGGCTCTGGTGGTGGGTAGAACTGACTGTTGCTGTGGCAGTCAGAGCTTAGTAAAACTTTAATCCACTTGACTGTTGATGGGTGGGGCTGGGTTCCCTCCCTGTTGGTTGTTATGCCTGAGGCAACCCAACATTGGAGCCTACCTCGGCTCTTTGGTGGGGCCAATGACTGACTATGGGAAGGCTCACACCAAGGAGTACTTCCCAGAACTTCTGCTGCCAGTCTCCTTGTCTCCATGGTGAAACAGAGCCACCCACCCCACCCCCCGCCGAAGACCTTCCAACACTAGCAGGTAGGTGTGGTTCAGTCCCCCGCAGGGTCACTGCTCCTCCCCTTGGGTCCCCATGGGCACAGTATTTTGTGTGCACCCTCCAAGAGTGGGGTCTCTGTTTCCCCCACTCCTGTTGAAGTCCTGCAATCAATTCCCACTAGGCTTCAAAGTCTGATTCTCTATGAATTCCTCCTCCTGTTCTCGGACCCCCAGGTTGGGAAGCCTGACGTGGGACTCAGAACCTTCACTCCAGTGGGTGGACTTCTGTGGTATAAGTGTTCACCAGTCTGTGAGTCACCCACCCAGCAGTTATGGGATTTGATTTTACTCTGATTGCGCCCCTCCTTCCATCTCATTGTGGCTTCTCCTTTGTCTTTGGATGTGAGGTATCTTTTTGGTGAGTTCCAGTGTCTTTCTGTCGATGATTGTCCAGCAGCTAGTTGTGATTCTGGTGTTCTCAATAGATCAGCTCAAGAAGAACTTCAGTTTTGTCTTACAGAAGGTGGGCAGATATCTCTTCAAGTCCTCTGGGGGTCAGAGAAGCCTGGTTTTGATGTAAGACGGTGGGAGAGACTGCCCGCAGAGAAAGACTCAGGCCTGCGTCCACTTTTTTTTTTTTTTTTTTAATATTTATTTATTTATTTATTTTTGGCTGGGTTGGGTCTTCGTTTCTGTGCGAGGACCTTCTCCAGTTTCGGCAAGTGGGGGCCACTCTTCATCGCGGTGCGCGGGCCTCTCACCGTCGAGGCCTCTCTTGTTGCGGAGCACAGGCTCCAGACGCACAGGCTCAGTAGTTGTGGCTCACGGGCCCAGCCGCTCCGCGGCATGTGGGATCCTCCCAGACCAGGGCTCGAACCCGTGTCCCCTGCATTGGCAGGCGGACTCCCAACCACTGCGCCACCAGGGAAACACCCCTGCCTCCACTTTTGAACATACATCCCATGAAGAAGCACGTTGCTCAGCTATATCTCTGCAGAACACTAATTACCTCACTTTTCCCTACTTCCCGTCACCTTTCTCCAGGCCTAAGGCCACCCAGCTTCTTTATCCCACAAATATCTCAAGCCTCTGGACTTCAAGGTGGGGGATCTAAGACTTGTTCTCCCATTGCCTCTCTTGGCTGCTTTGTGAACAAACCCTTTCGTTGCTGCAAACCTCAGTGTTTCAGGGTTTGGTTTGCTGTGCATCAGATGCACAAACTTTGTTTGGTAAAGGAACAACAGTGTTCTTGTCGTGATTTTGATCAAAACATCTTTAATCTGGGGGTGGATTGGAGAGAGGTAGCTCTTAACTTCCCTTTTGGATTAGGCTGTGCCACTGATGTTGATTTACATTGAAGAAGTCTGAAATTCTGTATATGAAGATGCATAGTGGCTAGTTGAATTAGAATCTCTCCATATTACATTTTTTAAAATCCAAAAGTGAAGCATATACCCTTCCAGAGTCTATGCACAAACAGTGCACTCCCCTGCTCGACATCCATGTAAGAGTCAGCCCCAGAGCCCCCAGCAGATCTGAGTGTGAGGTAGAGACCAGAAGGAAAGGAAGCCAGTGTGCTGGGTCCTGGTGGTGGTTATTGACAGACACCATCAGAGGGATTCCCACTGAGAAGCTGTAGGCTTCCATGAGTGGGAAATAGTGAGAAGAGGTCTCATATGTGATGGTCAGAGAATTAGCCATGAGAGAGTGAGAAAAAGTGACATTTGCAGGTTTGAGCATTAACTGTGAAAGCACCAAAAGGAAAGCGCTTGGAAAGGGCCATGGGGCAGGGGACAGTCTCAGAGCAACGGCAATGGTGCAGAAGCAGGAGGTCCCTCTGAAAGAGGTGGTCTTTGGAGGCTTGCGGTAAAACACAGTATGCTGCGAAATATGAGGCTTGTGGAAAGCAATATAGTAAAAGGGAATCAGAAGATATATCAGGAAGAAAAAGGATCTGTACTCCGTAGCTGCACGTAACCATGGCAGCCATAGAGGGCGATCTCTAAATAACAATTGAAGTCACCACCCACATGCCTCTCACCACCTCCTCACTTATAAATGCCAAGATATGAGGGTGGGTGAGGCTGGGTTTAAAGTCAGGGGAGCAGCAGTGACATATCAGGCATCCAAGTGGCTAATACAGGCTTCTGAAAGAGCCCAAACTATCTGGTTTCTTTCCTGGATCTGTACATAAATGATACTTCTGGTAGAGTTGGCCTTGAACTTGTCTTTCACATGTCCACTCACCCATCCGTAAGCTACAGTTCACACTATCTTTCAGGCCAGCAATGACAATTAAAGTGGAACCTATTCACAAAGTCCTCGGAGGTTCATGGAGTTGGAACAAAAAGACCCACGTGGTCATCCACTTTCATGATTCTATTCCTGCTCCTCCCGTTGCTGTTACCTGGGTCCCACACGAGCCAGACCACCTGCCTTAACGTGCACATGTGGGATGGAGGTCCCTTTCAGTTCATGGACGCTAGATATTTAATGATGGTTATAACAGGTATTCCAAATGTTATCTCAGGCACTGGCCTAGTTTGATTTCTTTTTTCTGAAAGTGGAGCATGGGCCAAGTGTACGTACTCCACTTATCCCTGATTTTTCCTCAATCTCTATATTTCCTTTTAACAAAAAATGAAATCTAAAGAAAGAAGTTAAGATAGAGTACAGTACAGTGAAGCGACACCAAAGTACAGTGTCACAGGATGTACGTATTTGCACTTGGATGAGTGTCACCACTGTCTTCTCTCAGGCAAAGACAGGCAACGGGGGCTCTTCCTTCAATAAGCTGATGCCTCCTGAGTGTCAAGTGTCCCCTCGCCTGTTTGCAGGGACATTGCAGGTGTTGTGCCGGCTTAATAAGGAATTGTCCACACAGGGCGGTCCCCACCGGCTCTGCAACATCTCAAGCACAAACCTGGACCCCACGTGACTCATATCTGGGGTTCCATTTTAGGCCCAATAACCTAGAAGCCCCCGTTTCGTTTAAAGACTAAACATAAAAACTATTCCCATGACATCCTTCCCCAGTAAACTTGTGAGTCCATCCAGATGCATTCTGTTCCTTAGGTGACCCTCTCCCCGTTCCAAAGGGTGTGGCATAGAATCATTTCTTCACACACCGCCCGCCCTCAGGTTTCTTAGTTTCCCAGAAGGGTCTGATTCTTCCCAGGACAGACCCGCCCTCTCCCCTGTCTCCATAAGAGAGCTCAGGCCTCAGCCATCAGTTCAGGCAGAACGTCCCTCCAGCAGAAGCACCGCAGGTGACCCGGCAGCCCCAGGTCACGAGCAGTTGCCACTAATGCGGGGAGAAACCCGTGGGCTCCCTCCCCGGCTACACCTCGTGCCAAGCCTCCCTCCCCCGATAGTCATTATACTGAATCCTGACGTCTGTGCACAGCAGCTGCCTGGAAGGGAAGAGGTGCCCAGAGGGGAGCAGAGCCCCATCCTGTCCCAGCAACTCTCAGTTCTCGCTGTCACTTCCCACCGCCAGCCATGGGCTCTCGTTCCAGGTTTCATATGAATCCCAGGCCCTCCTTCAGAGAGTCTTTCTGCTATGTCCCCAGCCGCCATTGGGCCTCACCTGCCACAGCTGGACTTCCCGTCCCCTCAGAAAACAGGTTCAGTTCTTTTAAAAAATTTGAGTTCAAAAAAATTGTGAATGACATTTTATTCCTTTCTTTCCCCTTCTTCCTCTATCTTGTGTCTGACTTTGCAAAGCATTGGAATGTTTACAACACTCCAGGTCACTGAAAAGGGAGAATTTTCAGTTAGGGTTCAAAGAGGATCAGGGTAGGGATGGTGAGGGCTTCTGCTGGATGGTCCGTGAGACACGAGCACAGCAGTTACCCAGGACCACCGGAAACCTCAAAGACCAGGACAGCCAATGTGCCCCTGAGCAGTGGTGGTCGGTGCTCACTCACTGGCAGCAGAGGGTCTACGTGTCTCAGTGGGGTTTCCTGATGCCCACACCCTGCTGATGAGGGATGATTTCTCTCCATGATGATTCTCATCCCCCATCAGTAAACGCAGCCAGGTCCCCTCATCCCTGAAGCCACAAACCCTCCAAGATCAGCCTTCTGTCCACCCTCTGCTCCTCTCTCAGAATGAATCTTGTGTTCTCTCCTGAGACAGGGTGGTCTGTGTCATTCTCTGCCTCTTTCCTCCTATTGCTGGGCAGGTTATCACTGTGCTGCTCTTCTATCAGAGTGTCCTCATTCTTATTTTCTAGGGCCTTGTCTTCATTCAATGAATTTCACCTCTTCCAAATGAAAGGGATTGCTTTTCAAAACAACTATGTCCAGTCTGGACTTAAATAGCTTATTTTGAAAATATTAAAGCAGAACATCGGACTCTTCTTCCTCTTTGCGATCTTGTGATAACAAACTAATTCTCTTTGAGGCAGCATAGATGCCTCTTACTAACTAGAGAAAGGGTCATATTGACGAAAATAATAAAAAGGAAAATAGAGAAAATTATTTCATGATATCTTCCTATGTCTGTTTACAATCTAATATATAAAAAATCAAAGGAGTCCCCACAAAGGGTAATCTCCAAATGCAGCATTTTACTTTGGGAGAATAGGATCAAACACCCTAGAAAGTTTCCAGTATGCATCTCTTTGTAAATCATTCATTAAGCCACCAATGCAGGTAAACATGGTAATTCAGAAATGAGTAATAACTAAAGCTTGCTCAGATACTGTCAGCCAGGGGGAATTTTTGGATCCTGTGATGTTTGACTCAGTTCCTATAATCTTAAGTGTTATGGAGCTAGACACTATCACCCTTCCATTTTTCATGGATGTAATACTGAAACCATGTCCCTTTCTGGGTTAACAGAAAGTAGTGACTAACAGAAACCCTTGAGCTTGTGTTACAGAGTAACAGATAAGGGAATAGTGTGTTGAAAACCTGCCTCTGCTGATTGAACGCACTTTAGTTATTTTCCCCTGTCTTTCTTTAATTCCATACACTCTAAGCTTCACGTAACCTAGGGAATACATAACAGAACACTTTAACCACCCCTGTAGATAACGCCTCCCACTATGGGTCACTATAGTAACAGGGAGGTTTAAGTTGTTTTCCAGGAACTTCGAGTTGGTTCTTGTTCAGTTCAATCCAAATTAGACTGGTTGGGACCCACCATCCCTAAAACTGGGTTTGCCCAGTGGTCTGATGTGTGACCATTTGATGTCAGAGGGCCCAAACCTCCAATCTCAGAACATGCTGAGTGCCTCCATTTATGAACATGCATCTCATAGAAGCCTGTGATGCAGATACACCTGGGAAGAACACTGATGACCTCATCTTTCCCCACCGCCAATCCCCTTTCCTCATGCCTAAGGCCACCCTGCTTCTTTATCCTGTAAATATCCTGAGCCCCTCACCCTCGGGGAGGTGGATCTGAGATTTGTTCTCCTATCTCCTCGCTTGCTGCTTCATGAATAAACCCTTATCTGCTGCAAACTTGGCGTGTCAGTGTTTGGCTTTCTGTGCATTAGGCAAGTGAACCTGGTTCGGCAACAATATCTGCTTTAAAAGTTCATATTTATTGAGGTAGAATTGACATAAAATTGTAAGATATTCAAACTGTACTTCATGTTGATCTAAAATATGTATAAATGTGAAAAGATGCCCCCCCCCCGTCTAGTGAAATAACACATCCGTCTCCTCACATATTTATCATTGTGTGTGTGTCAGAGAACATTTAGGTTTCACCCTCTTAGCAAATTTCAGTTACAAAAACTGCGTTATCAGCCATAGTCACCGTGGTTTACATTAGATCCTCAGACCTTATTCATCTTAGAGTTGAATGCTTGTTCCCTTTTACTAACCCCTCTCTCTTTACCCCAACCTGGAAACCACCATTCTTTTCTCTATTTCTATGAGTTTGGCTTCTCATGGTTGTAATATCTGAGGGATGTAAGCAAATACAAAGTTGCTTTCTCAAGGTCATCCCTCCAGTTGTGCGTTATCTTCCATATTATGTAAAAACACTCTCAACCAACAATGGATCAGGTCATGTCCTGAGAGGACTTGCAGGGTGGAAAGCATTACTTTGGGAATTGATGATGGGATTAATCAGTTTCACAACTTAGAGCACCTAATTTGACATCACACAAAAATGGATTTATTTATTGTTAGAAGGTTGATGTTGAACCAAACCCATACAACTGGTGTATAAAACTAGTCACCAAGGGAAATTAGGTATTTCCAAGGACAGATGGGATGTACTTTTGTAGGATAACATGGGTTTCCTTCGAGCCTGTGCTCAAAAGGACTAGCCGCCAGCCATGACCCTTCTGGTATAAACAGCCAAAGCAGCCGATCACCATGGTGATAAACATTCCAATTACGGCAACTATGGCTGCAAGGAAGCTCTGGTGATAATATTTATTTTTAAAGTATAGGACTACACAAAACAGTGATGCCAGAGCTGTGGTTTTATTTCGCCGTGTTTGCTTTTAGTTATGTGGCTGAGATTTAATGAGAAACTTTGTATACAATCAATCTTTAATAAATCAGGCAGCCTTGTTAAATTTTCTCATCTCTTGATCATTAGGACAAGACCAAAGTGAAAATCCTGCACACGGTAAAGTATATGGAACACTTAATAATCAATTCATCACAGAAGAAAACACTTCAAATCAGGAAGCACAAATGTGCAAGATTGACAATAGAAAGTAGTTTTAGCCAAGGATGGCTTTGTTTGAGACTACCAAGGATTCACGATCAGTAAGTAGATGAGCTTTTTATTCTGATCTCTCCGTTGAGAATGTGATTCCTCCTCCAAATGTCTGGCTGTTGTGCAAGAGGTGGGGTCAACCTAGGCATGTCACTCACTCTGCTGAATGGGTGGAGGTCACCAATTTCAGAGAGCTTATGGGATGGAAGCAGGGACACTGCACTGCAATGAGAAGAGAGAGAGAGAGTATGTGTATCAATGATGTGACTTAAAGGTCAACCAGGAAAAGATTTTTGATCTCCCAGAAATTGAATCTTGAACCATCCAATTAGGAATCTCCTGATCAGGACTAGTTGGATCATCTGCCTGCAATGCCCCTCCCATCCCCTAAAGGAAAGGAACCTTGCAATTAGCAACCAGCCTGCTGCCTAGTGTAACTTTCTTTTCTCTGCTCCCTTCCACCTGTAAAACCTCTTGCCTTCTTTAGATCTTGGAGCTCCTTTCTGTCTGCTAGACAGGATGGTGCCAGATTCAAGAATCACTGAATAAAGCCAATAGGATGTTTAACATTTACTCAGTTGAATTTTGTTTTTTAACACTTTGAAATATTGTCAACTGATTTGCCAAGATATAGAGCATCAACTTACATAAGTAACAATATGTGTAAGAAAAGATCTGTAAAAGATCTACATGTTAAGGGTAAATTGATCCGCTGAGACACTTTTTCATGAATGAAGGGTCAACACAGGTCCTGGGAAGAACTGGAATGTGAACTTTGGCCTCGTGGGGAATGCTGACAAAGACACAGGAAGCAGAGAGAAAAACAATCCTGTGTTGACCGCAAATTCCCAGAACAAAGTCCTGCTTGAAAAAAAGAGGCTTTTATTTGGGGTTTGTTAGGACTGCAGCCCAGAAGACACATATCCAAGAAGCACTTGAACTGTTTTCCTGCAGACTACAAAATGGGCAAAGTTTATAAAGCCAAAAACCTGCAAGGTTACATAAATTGTTCGTCAAGAAGTAGGATTGTAGTTGGCAAGAAGCAAGAGGCTTGTTAAGCAAGGATTGGCTTGGGTTCAAACGAAATATATAGTTTTGAAGGAGGGTGATTTTGAAATTCCAGGGTTGCAACTGGCAGCTGCTGGCAGACATTGTTTGGAAAATGGCTAGTGGTGTACTTGAGTTTGACACAGCTCCAAAAATTCAAGTTCTCAGTGATGCAGGGATGTATGTAAAACCACATGGACAATGGCCATTTGTGGGGAACTTTGACCCCGAAGGAGACAGGAGGAATACCAGAGTCAACTGGTAGGACATACAGGGACTGAAGGGGGAGGAGATGTGGAAGCCAGACAAGATCGGCGACCCTGAGGCTGGGGAGATCAGGAGAGGCAGGTGTGAGTGACTCCCCAGGAAGAGCAGGAGAGGAGTGGAGGGCATTTGTTATAGTTTTTTCTCTCTTTTCCTTTTTTTTTCCTTTTTTTGCTGCCCCACGTGGATTACAGGATCTTGATTCTTGAGCCTGGGTTTGGGTGGAAACTCCTGCAGTGGGAGGACCAAGTCCGAACCACTGGACTAACAGAGAACCACAGATCCCAGGGAATGTTCATCAGAGTGAGGTCTCACAGAGTTCCTCATCTCAGCAGCAAGACCCAGCTCTAGCCAATAGCATACAGACTCCAGGGTTGGAAGCCTCAGGCCAAACAACCAGTATAAGAGGAACACAATCCCAATCTTAAAAATAAACAACAACAAAAAATAACAACACAGCAAATAACTATGTCACAGTTGAAAGAGGAAGGTAAAAACCTAAAAGACCAAATAAATGAAGAAGAAATAGGCAACCTACTTGAAAAATAATTCAGAGTAATGATAGTAAAGATGATCAAGAATCTTGGAAATAGAATGGAAGCACGGATTTAGAAAATACAAAAAGTGCTTAACAAAGATCTAGAAGAACTAAAGAACAAACAAACAGAGATGAGCAACACAATAACTGAAATGAAAAATACACTAGAAGGAATCAATAATAGAATAACGGAGGCAGAAGACAAAATAAGTGAGGTGGAAGACAAAATGTTGGAAATAACTGCTGAGGAGCAGAATAAAGAAAAAAGAATGAAAAGAATTGAAGACAATCTCAGAGACATCTGGGACATCACTAATGCACCAACATTTGATTAATAGGGGTCCCAGAAGAAGAAGAGAAAAAGAAAGTATCTGAGAAAATATTTGAAGAGATTATAGTGGAAAACTTCCCTAACATGGCAAAGGAAATAGTCACCCAAAGAAAGCACAGACAGTTCCATATAGAATAAACCCAAGGAAAAACACACCAAGACACATATTAATCAAACTAACAAAAATTAAATTCAAAGAAAAAATATTAAAAGCAGCAAGGGAAAAACCACAGTAACATACAAAGGAATCCCCATAAGTTTATCAGCTGAGTTTTCAGTGGAAACTCGGCAGGCCAAAGAGGAGTGGCAGGTCATACTTAAAGTGAGGAAAGAGAAAAACCTACAAACCAAGATTACTCTACCCAGCAAGGATCTCATTCAGATTTGATGGAGAGGTCAGAAACTTTTCAAACAAATAAAAGCTAACGGAATTCAGCCCCACCAAACCAGCTTTACAACAAATGCTAAAGAAACTTCTGTAAGCAGGAAACACAAGAGAAGAAAAAGGCCCACAAAAACAAACCCAAAACAGTTAAGAAAATGGTAATAGGCACACACATATCAATGATAGCCTTGAATGTAAATGGATTAAATGCCCCAACCGAAAGACACAGACTGGCTGAATGGACACAAAAACAAGACCCATATATATGCTGTCTACAAGAGATCCACTTCACACCTAGGGACACATACAGACTGAAAGTGAAGGGATGGAAAAAGGTATTCCATGCAAATGGAAATCAAAAGAAACCTGGAGTAGCAATACTTGTATCAGATAAAGTAGACTTTAAAATAAAGACTATTACAAGAGATAGAGGGACACCATACAATGATCAAAGGATCAATCCAAAAAGAAGATATAACAACTATAAATGTTTATGCACCTAACATAGGAACACCTCAATACGTAAAGCAAATGCTAACAACCATGAAAGGAGAAATCAACAGTAACACAATAGTAGAAGGGGACTGTAACACCCCACTTACACCAATGGACAGATCATCCAAACAGGAGATAAATAAGGAAATACAATCTTTAAATGACACAATAGACCAGGTAGACCTAACTGATATTTAAAGAACATGCCACCCAAAAGTGGCAGAATACACTTTCTTCTCAAGTGCACACAGAACATTCTCCAGGATACATCACATCTTGGGTCACAAATGAGCCTCGGAAAATTTACAAAAATTGAAATCATATCAAGCATCTTTTCTGACCACAACGCTATGAGATTTGAATTCAATTACAAGGAAAAAACTGTAAGAAACACACATAAATGGAGGCTAAACAGTGCACTACTAAATAACCAACAGATCACTGAAGAAATCAAACAAGAAATTTAAAAATACATTGAAACAAATGACAATGAAAACAAGCTCACCAAAAACCTATGGGACACAGCAAAATCAGTTCTAAGAGGGAAATTTATAGCCATTCAATCTCACCTCAAGAAACAACAAAAATGTCCAAAAAACAAGCTAACCGTACACTTAAAACAACTAGAGAAAAAAGAACAAAGAAAACCCAGTCAGTAGAAGGAAAGAAATCATAAATATCAGAGCAGAAATAAATGAAATAGAAATGAAGAAATCAATAGCAAAAATCAATAAATCTAATAGCTGGTTCTTTGAGAAGATAAACAAAATTGGTAAACCCTTAGCCAGACTCACCAAGAAAAAAAGGGAGAAGACACAAATCACTAAAATTAGAAATGAAAAAGGAGAAATCACAGCTGACACTGCAGAAATACAAACGATTATAAGAGACGACTACAAACAACTCTATGCCAATAACATGGAGAACCATAAAGAAATGGACAAATTCTTGGAAAGGTACAATTTTCCAAGACTGAACCAGGAAGAATTAGAAAATATAAACAGATGTATCACAAGTAAGGAAATTGAAACCGTAATTAAAAATCTTTCAATGAGCAAAAGTCCAGGACCAGCTGGCTTCACAGGCGAATTCTATCAAGCATTTAGAGAAGAGCTAACACTCGTCTTTCTCAAGCTCTTCCAAAAAATTGCAGAGGGAGAAACACTCCCAAATTCATTCTATGAAGCCACCATCACCCTGATACCAAACAAAACCAGAAAAAGATATCACAAAAAAGAGAACCACAGGCCAATATCACTGATGAACATAGATGCAAAAATCCTCAACAAAATACTAGCAAACAGAATCCAACAGCACATTAAAAGGATCAGACACCATGATCAAGTGGGATTTGTCACAGGGATGCAAGGATTCTTCAATATACGCAAATCAATCCATGTGATACACCACATTAACAAATTAAGGAATAAAAACCATATGATCATCTCAATCGATGCAGAAAAAGCTCTGACAAAACTCAACACCCATTTATGATAAAAAGAAAAATTCTCCAGAAAATGAGCATAGAGGGAACCTACCTCAACATAATAAAGGACATATATGACAAACCCACCACAAGCCTCATACTCAATGGTGAAAAACTGAAAGCATTTCCACTAGGATCCTGAAGAAGAGAAGGATGTCCACTCTTACCCCTCTTATTCAAAATAGTTTTGGAAGTCCTAGCCATGGTAATCAGAGAAGAACAAGAAATAAAAGGAATCCAAATTGGAAAAGAAAAAGTAAAACTGTCACTATTTGCCTATGACATGACACTGTACATACAGAATCCTAAGGATGTCACCAGAAAACTACTAGAACTAATTGTTGAATTGCATAAGGTTGCAGGATACAAAATTAATGCACAGAAATCTCTGGCATTCCTATACACCAAGAACGAAAAATCAGAAAGAGAAATTAAGGAAACACTCCCATTTACCATTGCAACAAAAAGAATAAAATACCTAGGAATAAACCTGCCTAAGAAGGTGAAAGACTTGTACTCAGAAAACTATAAAACACTGATGAAAGAAATCAAAGATGACATAAACAGATGGAGAAATATACCATATTCTTGGATTGGAAGAATCAATATTGTGAAAATGACTATACTACCCAAAGCAATCTACAGATTCAATGCAATCCCTATGAAACTACCAATGGCATTCTTCACAGAATTAGAACAAAGAATCTTGCAATTCGTATGGAAAGAAAAAAGACCCCGAATAGCCAAAGCAATATTGAGAAAGAAAAATGGAGCTGGAGGAATCATGCTCCCTGAACTCAAACTATACCACAAAGCTACAATAATCAAGACAGTATGGTATTTGAACAAAAACACAAATATAGATCAATGGTACAGGATGGTACAGGTACCCACACACATATGGACACCTAATTTATGACAAAGGAGACAAGAACATACAATGGGGAAAAGACAGCCTCTTCAATAATTGGTGCTGGGGAAACTGGACAGCTACATGTAAAATAATGAAATTAGAAAACTCCCTAACAATATATACAAAACTAAACTCCAAATGGTTTAAAGACTTAAATGTAAGACCAGACACTCTAAAACACTTAGAGGAAAACATAGGAAAAACACTCTTTGACATAAACTACAGCAAGATCTTTTTTGACCCACCTCCTAGAGTAACAGAAATAAAAACAAAAATAAACAAATGGGACTTAAACTTAAAACATTTGCACAGCAAAGGAAACCATAAACAAGACAAAAAGACAATCCTCAAAATGGGAGAAAATATTTGCAAATGAAACAACAGACAAAGGATTAATCTCCAAAATACACAAACAGAACATGGAGTTCAATATCAAAAAAACAAACAATGCAATTAAAAAATGGGTGGAAGACCTAAATAGACATTTCACCAGGGAAGACATACAGATGGCAAAGAGGCACATGAAAAGATGGTCTACATTACCAATTATTAGAGAAATGCAAATCAAAACTACAAAGAGTTATCACCTCACGCCAATCAGAATGGCCATTATCAAAAAAGCTAGAAACAATAAATTCTGGAAAGGGTGTGGTGAAAAGGGAACCCTCCCACATTGTTGGTGCGAATGTAAATTGATACAACCACTATGGAAAACAATATGGAGTTTCCTTAAAAAAATAAAAAGAGAACTACCATATGACCCAACAATCCCACTACTGGGCATATACCCTGAGAAAACCATAATTCAAAAAGAGACATGTGCCACAATGTTCATTGCAGCATTATTTACAATAGCCAGGACATGGAAGCAACCTAAATGTCCATCAACAGATGAATGGATAAGGAAGATGTGGCACATATATACAATGGACTATTACTCAGCCATAAAAAGAAACGAAATTGAGTTATTTGTAGTGAGGTGGATGGACATAGAGTCTGTCATGCAGAGTGAAGTCAGAAAGAGAAAAAAATACACTATGCTAACGCATATATATGGAATCTAAAAAAAACAAAAAAGGTACTGATGAACCTACTTGCAGGGCAGGAATAAAGAGATAGACAAAGAGAATGGACTTGATGACACGGGGTGGGAGGGCAAAGCTGGGGCAAAGTGAGCGTAGCAACGATGTATTTACACTACCGAATGTAAAACAGTTGGCTGGTGGAAAGAACCAGCATAGCACACGGAGATGGGCTCGATGCTTTGTGATGACCTAGAGGGGTGGGATAGGGGGGATGGGAGGGAGGCTCAAGAGGGAGGGGATATGGGGACATGTGTATGCATATGGCTGATTCGCTTTGTTGTGCAACAGAAACTAACACAGTAATATGAAGTAAGTACACTCTAATAAAGATGTATTTTAAAAAATGATATGACTTTAAGAGTGATCACAGATATAATTTTCCAGGTTACTGAAAAAAACCAGAGTAGTGAAATTGCACTAAGGATGACGATAGCAACCAACTTCATTTTTATTTTACCTGCACATTGCACAAGAACTCTTATCCTTGTGCATCACTGCTTTTTAAAAGAGAAGCTTCTTTCATCATAGGATCCTTTTTTTACAATAAAAAAAATTATTTTTTTTTATTTTAAAAACAAGAATAATTTATTGATAGAAAACTATTAAGAGTTAATGAGTTCCAATTTACACTTGGGAGTAAAGCAAACTCTAAAAATGGTCACATTGATGAAATAATGAATACATAATTGAATATGCTTCTGAAAACTTAACAAAAATAACCAACGTTTAGAACTACATAATTTTTGGTTATTAAATACAAAAGCATTTTCATGCAACTTCGAGAGATTCTTGCATCTGGTATAACATTTCTTTCTCAAAAGTGTATTCTTGCATAATAATAACAAAAACAAAATATATTTTGTTTTTTTCTTATGTATTTATAAATACATTTCATTTCAAATTTATCAATAATGTATGTAGCTTATATTCTATTTCAGGAAATGTATATATGCAATATTTTGTTATTTGGGGTGTTTTGGATTATCTAAAATTAAGTTAAGAGAAAATTAAGAGTCCCAAGTAATGATTAAAAGAGAGATCCTCTTGTACAGTATTCTTGAAAATGGTGTCCCATGGATGTTCAAATAAAATGGCAGATAAATGGAATTTTCAGGGGCATGTGCAGCAGATTTTCTATTCTAATAAACACCATTATTGATTTTCAATAGTTTATTTTCGGGGCTTCCCTGGTGGCCCAGTGCTTGAGAATCTGCCTGCTAATGCAGGGGACACGGGTTCGAGCACTGGTTTGGGAAGATGCCACATGCCACGGAGCAACTAGACCCGTGCGTCACACCTACTGAGCCTGCGCGTCTGGAGCCTGTGCTCTGCAACTAGAGAGGCCGTGACAGTGAGAGGCCAGCGCACCGCGATGAAGAGTGGCCCCCACTCACCGCAAATAGAGAAAGCCCTCACACAAAAACGAAGATCCAACACAGCCAAAAATAATAAATAAATAAATAAATAAATAAATAATTTGTTAAAAAAGGTTTATTTTTGAATGCAAATAATGAATTTCAAAAATACTTATTTTACGATATAGTAAACAGGAAACTTGGCTCTTAGGAAAAGAAATCTACCTTTATTCTTCCTAAATCTTGCAGAGCAACTTTACAAAAGTTCAGAATTTTAGGCAGTATTTTTAATAACCCAGCCTTTTTGAAAATATAGAGCCTAATCAAGGATCCAGAATTGACAATGTTTGAAATGTCAACTTTATTTTATAAAGTGCCAAATTTTCTTTGTAAACTAGTAGCAAAATTTTGGAATTATACGATGTATAAACCCTTATTTACATTTAATTTTTAATATCAGAAGTTTTATTTTGCAGGGTAATTTAATTTACTTATTAAGAAGTAGAAGTCTATGAAGGTAAGGACATAGTATTATTTACCTCTCAATCCTCATAACAGTTCAAATTCTGAAATATTGGAGATTCTCAGAAAATAGTTGTTAAAAAATGAAAATTTGATTAAGGACTGAATAAGGTGATTTAGATGATCTTTCTCCTGAATGCCACATTTATGTGGTTGATTCCAGAGGCACATTTCCCCGTAAGATCAGATGGATGCTATAGTCTCTCCTGTGTGTTTGTGTGTGTATGTTTTAATTCTTATTTTTAGCACCAGTGGAAGTCCTACAACTTGCTATTTCCATTGAACAGTCCATCATCAACAGCTTTCCACCTATAGATTTACCTCATTTAAAAATATCAATAACTAAAACACAAATTGATAATATTGCATTGTGTAGACATACTACAATTTCCTTACCTGGTCCCTCTTAACGGCTATGCTTTCTGAATGTTCTGTTTTTATATTAAATAATTCTGATATCAGTAATCTTATTACACATGTATTTGCACAAATGTTCCTCACACACCGGTTTCTTATCATTGGACTTTGCTTGTGGAATATGTAAAGATGAATTTCTGGTCAAATTTATCATTCATTTCTTTGATGGTTTCTGGACTTTTTAAAAAAATGCTTGACAAGGACTCCAGTTTGAAACCACAGAATAAAAATCATGCATACATGTTTTCTACGAGTACTTTCATCGTTTCAGTTTTACAGTCCATGCAGCCCAAGTCCCCGCAAAAGGCCTAAGTGCTCCCAGGAGCAGGGACCTGCGCAAGCGCTCTGGGCCGCTAGTGCGCCCGCCCCGCCGGGAATCGCGTGGGGAGCGCGTCTCCGCGGCAGCCTCCCGGCGACCTCTTCCCAGTCCCACGCCCTCTTATTCTGTTGCCAGGGTCGCTTCCCGCGGTGCCGATCCAGGAGCTAGCTCCAAGGCGGACGCCCCGGGACGAGCTCGGGCGTTTGGGCGGCACGCGCTGTACCCTCGCCGGCCGGCAATCGGGATCCATCTCTCGGACTTTCACACCGCTTGTCGGGCGCCAAATGGCGGCCGCTTTGAGACCGTCCCTTCCATCTGGTGCTTCAGTGACCTTCACGAGGGCTGAGACTCAGCCGCCGAGCACGAGGTAGAGTTCCAGGAAGCCGGCGATGCTAGCGGCAACGGTCCCGGTGGCGCCGAGGCGTGGGCGCTTCATGTTGTCGCCGGAGATTGGCCGAGCAGGTCTATAGCTTCTGAGGCTGGCGCTGAGCTCTGGAAGTGGTTTGGTATACTGGCCGGGTCGACCAGCACCCCGTGGTGTCCCTCGGGCCGTGGGGACCGCTCGGGCTCTTGTGTGTGGTCATGAGAGGGTGTCCGTGCCCGGCGTCGTCCTCCGTGCGTCCCGGTGGTCGTACTTTCTCAACTTTCCCAACTCGCCTGGAGGTTGGGAAAAACAAGGATGTACACAGACATCGCCCAGTTTTCAACGTCCTCCCCCGTGGATCCCGTTCACCATAACACCCAAATGTTTACGTTTTTCCCTGTAGTGGGGTTTGGCCCGGGTGGCCGAAACGAGGAGGCCCTGGGAGGGCGACCCCGGGCCTCCCTGTCCTCCTTTCCACGGAGCCGCGAAGCCCCAGCCCAGAGGCCACCCGGCGGGGCGTCTTTGCCGCCTTGGGCCCGTGTCGGTCCCAGTGCCGTCGCGGCGGTGGGGCTGCTCTCCGGCGGCCAATTTCATTTCTCCAGGTTCCACGCGAAGCGGCCACGGGGCTCTGCTGAACAGATCTCCCGCAGGTCGGGCTGCGCCTATGCGGGGAGCGCCTGGCGTCCCCTCTTCTATTTGCCCCGCATTGAGAAATGGGATGGATGGTGGACTGGGTCGAGGCGAGGTGTCAAGGTGGCGGCGGAGCGCTTTCATCGGTGTGCGACACGGATCCTTCTGAGTGAGGTTCCCATCAGTGATGCTCACCAGGTGGTTGCTTAGGTGAGGTCGACCAGATGGTCCGATGGCGATATTGGAATTAAAAAAAAGAACAAAGTAATGATTTTTTTGTGTTACAAGCTAGATTCACTGTAATGTGGGCATTAGTTAAATGAGAAATCCTGAGATTTATAGTAATGAAAATTACCATTGTCAGTGTTACTCAAAATTACAGTAATTATTACCATTGTTTGCACTTAATTTTGAAAAGTGATTCAAGTTTCTGTATGCACAGAGCATGTGATTGAAGATGATGAAAGAGGGGTTTTGGAATGCATAATTTTCTAAATCTTCCTGGAAGTTGGGGAACCTCTCCTCCAACCACAAAGCCCTGTGCCACACCTTGCGGCAACCAACGTGGAAAACCAGACCTCAACCTCGGCAGCAATAGGACTCAAGTGTCAGTGTTTGGTCAGTGATTCACAGCTTCCTCATTTTTCAACCTTTACATTAAGAACGAAATGGGGGAAAGTGGTACAAATATCAATATGTTCCCCTAAGCAATCACGTGTGATGCCAATCCTCCAGTCAGCCCGCCTCCAGCTTCCCCACTTCACAAGCTGTGAGCAGGACATGCCTCCCTTGTTTTCAACCAGAAGGCTTCCCCACCCCTATGCCTACCCTGAGTCTCAGCCGAATGTCATTGGTGGTGGTTGACTCTCGTGCTCTATGGACAAGTTCTGAGTAAATAGTGCTTGTTCCCATTTTGGGGGTTGGGGGGTCTTTGTTCATGTGTTCAGAGCTTACAGTGGGAACCACATCAAGCAATGAGGATAATATGTGTTTCCAATTATTTTTCAAAAACCTTTTACTTATTAATCACCGCTTTTTAAGTTGAGATAAAAATCATATATCATAAAATTCTCTTTGAACACTCTACAGTTTAGTGATTTATTGTCTATTTACAAAGTTGTGCAACCATCATCACTATCTGATCCAGAATATTTTATCTCCATACAAAGACACCTAGTGCCTCTTAACCAGTCACTTCCTGTTCCCCTTCTCCATAGCCGTAGGCAACTAAATGTGTGTTTTTCATCCCTGTGGATTTGTTCTTTCTGTATATTTCCAGTACATGGATTTGTACAACTCTGGCCTTTATGTCTGGCTTCTTATACAGTGTCATGTTTTTGAGGCTCATCCATGTTTTATTATGTGATTAATTCGTCTCTTTGGCCTCAGAACATTCCTTTGTAAGTCCTTAAGATACACACAAAGGGAATTCCCTGGTGGTCCAGTGTTTAGGACTCCACCACCCTTTCTCTGTCAAGGGACCGTGTTCGATCCCTGGTGGGGAAACTAAAATCCTACAAGCTGCGCAATGCGGCAAAAAGAAAAAATATGCACACACACACACACACACACACACACACACACACACGTGTTACTATTGTTTTAATGTGGAAAATAGAGTACCAAAATTTCTATTATAACCATTTTCTGCAGACAGTTCCAGGGCCCCAAATTGCCCCACCAAACCAGAGCTGCCAGCAAGCACAGAGGACACCAGCCCAGCCGTGCTGCCCTTTCTCAGAACTCTCCACACCACCCACCCTTTCCAAGACTCCACCAATTTGTGCCACCAACCAGTGGCCAAAGAGGTGACCACCTGTGCAAGGGGAGGGCGGCAGCAGTGGCAAAGGGAGACAGGGATGAAAGGAGAGACAAGTGGCAAAGCCGACAGCATCAGGTATCCCAGTCGGTCTCACCACTAAGTACTAACCAGGCTCAACCGTGCTCAGATTCTGAGCTCAGAAGCTGGCAGGTGACTTCATGGTGTTGCGGACCTTGATGATGGCAGCCCAGGCCAGGCTCCCAAAACGCCATTCTGTTCAGCCCTGCCATGCAAGCTCCACACCCCAGCCCATGTCAGAGCCCTGTGTCCCGAGTCTCCTGTGGGCAAACTGCTCCTGACACACCCTCACCCATCTGGTGGCCAGGCGACCAGGTTGTGACTCTGACTTCCCAGGAGATTGTTTTCACTCACAGTATGTGGCCAGTGGCAACAGGGCCTGAGCAGCTGGAAGTGACTGGAGGAAAGCCCAGTCTTCTGTAATTCAATGCTGCCCTGACACCGACTGACCGTGTCTCTCTGATGCCTTCATCCCTCCATCTGGATATTCCACACACAGCCGTGTTGCAGGCTGGGATTCCAGGGGCAGCACTAACAGGACGGCAGCATCCCCCAGTGACCAACGCCAGGCACCCGGCCTGCACCACCTCTGGACGCTCATGTACGCAGCCTCGCTATCACATTCCTTAAGATTAAAAACAAGGGATCCAAGGCACCGAAGACTTGTCCTAGGTCAGGCAGAGGGCTTCGAACTAAAGTCTACCGAACTCTAATGTTGTCCCTTAAGGCCACGCCATCTACCAGGAGACACGTCCACCTCCAGGTAATCACAATCAGGCTAGTTCAGTACAAAGAGGGACAGGTGTGTCACGGTTGGGACAGAGTGGAAACTTCGTCCCTCTGCTACTGGTTCCCTACTTGCTGCTGCCCGGGGGGCCCAAGCCAATTCCTCCTCAATATCCTTTGTTCTTATATCGTCCTGTTTTGATTAAGACACCAAAGGAGAATGCCTGCCCCTCAAGGTATAATTTTCTCAATTTTGATTACTACAGCCATGAAAAGTTTTCAAAGTGTTAACGTACACAAAAGAAAAAAATCATCCAGGTCATTGAAGTTCCACATGAGGTGAGGGTGAAATAAGAACCGCTGGGTTCCTAGTCCTGGAAGGAGGGAAGGAGGAGGAAGAAAGAATTAAACTTTGGTGAACTTACTCTACACATGGCCAGTGTTTAAACCTTTTATCCATTCAGTTATTTAGTCACCACAGTTTTTTAAGATCCTTTCTCTCTCTTGCCCATTGTCTTCACAGAGCTCACAGGCAGGAGAGTTACTCAAAGTATGATCATACCACTGGTGGGGGGTGGGGGGTCCCAGATGAGGCCAGAGGCAGCCAGGAGAAGGGATGTTGATCAAGAAGGGTTTCGTGGAGAAGGTGACATCTGAAGAATCTCTTCAAGGATGATTTATCATCTAGCCAAAGACTGGCACTGAGCAGGACCCAAGTACAATATCAATGAATGAGTGGATAGATACATTAATGTATGCCATCCCCCTAACACAGACAAGGAGGGCTGGCCCACTGAGGGTTTGCAAACTTGGGAAGAGGGCACAATGGGGGATCAGTGGGGAGGGGCTACAGCGTGATGCCTGCCTCACTCCCTTTATGGGTGTCTTGACAGCACGATGCCCTGTGTTCTGCCTTCTCAGGGAGACCTCATCTGTCCTCTTCTCTGGAATACCGCCTGTCATTCCCAGCAACACCTGCCTGTGTGGCCTCAGTGATCCCATTTGTAATTGTACTCATCTCAAGGGGACCTATTGACAAGGGAGAGGGTGGTGGGCAGCTCAAGATAGAAAGTTGGAAGGACAGAATGACAGGGAGTGCTGCAACAATGGGATCATGGGGTGGGATGCAAGGGGGCAGGATGGGGCAGAGGTCGTGTGTTAGAGCTTGAGGGTGAGGCCATCAAGGGATTCGCTCACTGATAGGGATTCAACAAGAGGAGACAAGGGATGAACTCAGTTTGGGACCTAGGACTTTAAGAAGCCTGGGGGAATTTCAGGCAGAGATGACAGGTGAGCCTACACCTAGGAAATGAAGGTGTGACAGACGGGCAGGATCAGAGCTTTGACCCAGATGAGATGGGGAGGAAGTGGAGCGGAGGGGACCTGAGGACACTGAGGCAGTTTATTAACTACAGTCATCATGGGGGTTCAGTCCACTGCCTGCTAGTTGCTAACAGAGTGCTGGGCCCAAATTCACGTTTCCACTTTGAATCTCTGGAGTAGAATTTCCTGAAATAAATCACTGGAATTGAATTTACCAGATTGGTGTGATCAACCTCAAGCTAATGAGCTAGGAAAGTGAAATCAAGGCTTACAAATAAAAGCAAAACAGACTGAGCACCAGACATCTATTCCAGCTTAAAAGTAAGACTCTCAAACATGCAGCCCATGTTGACTTCAGGGCCTTTGCCCTTGCTATTCTCTCAGCCTAGAACACGGTGTCTTCTACATGTTAGCTCCCTAAACTTCTTCAGGAATTTTCAAAAGTTTACTTTACTTTTCTTTATGGTACATATCACCTCCTGATATTGTGTACCTCTATTTTTTAATCTGTTTTCCCCATGAGTCTGTCACCTGCATGTGAATTGGTATCTCCCTCCAGCTCTTTCACCCACTGCTGTCCTCTGGTGTCTGGACCAGGTCAGGCACACAGTAGGGCCTCAGTGAATGTGTGCCATGTGCTGGGTGAGTGAGCACTGAATGTATAAGGGGGGACAGCTGGGGGTCATAGAGCATTGCCCTAAATCGAGAAAGAAGGGGTCAGAAGGAAAATCTCCTGAAGGTCTTGGTATCTTGTTCTTCTGGAAATTTCTCACTGTTAGTATAAAGGTGCAAAATTAGACCCAGGGAAAGCAGCTGCTGTCCTGATTTGAGGACAGCCCTAAATATGCTATGCTGCTACTTCCCAGAGCTGAGGTCACATGGTTGAGTGTCAGGTCCAAGTGTCTCAGGGGCATTTCACATCCTCCCAATCTCTCCTCCCATTGATGTAAGAAACTCCATGTTCAGGACACCTCTGATGACTACCTTCCACTTGATGGTGGCTGGGCGGAAGTAGCAGCATTTTCAGCCCGGAAAGACCTCATTCCCCTCACTACAACTTAAAAAACTCTTTCCTCCACCCTCAGTCCATCCAAGCCACACCCATTCCTCACATCCTGCATCGCCAAGAGAGTTTCTGCATCTTCATTCAGCAAATGAACCCCCAATAGCTGTTAGGGGCTGGGGCTCATCCAGGGACCCAAACCTCATGTGACGAGTCCATGGTCCTGGTGCATGGATAGAGACCCCTCCTGTGTGCGTCTTCTGGGACTGCTGGGAGCCGCCTATCTTTCTGTGGTCTCAGATTATGAACCCTGCAATCCTGAGCCCTGATTGTGCTAACTCCTACCCACCAGTCCCCTCACTCTGAACATCACAGAGTTGCTCTTGTGTATTAGACAAAGCTCAGCTCCTGCTTAGACTTGCAAGGCCCTTAGGAACACAGCACCAAGGAAACAGCAATCTTGTCCCTGGATGGTCCCTACCATCCCCATTCTCCTCTGCTTCCTATTGTCCAATGACCATAAAAATTGTTTTATATGTTTTGCCCAATTTCTCAGTGTTTATAGTGAGGACAAGTCCCACAACATTTCCTCCATCAGGGAATGTTCTGGAATTGTCTTTTTTCATGTGCTTCACCTTCTGGAATCCGAGAGCTCAGGTAGATGGTATTGGACCCTGGCATCTGTTGCCCAGTTGTAGCATTCATCGCAGAATCTTCATGGTGGTTTATCTGAAAAACGCAGCCACCTTCAATTCTTTCCTTCCTTATACAAAACAAGGCACCCCACCCCGAGGAGACAAGTGGTCTGTTTCTCCAAACTCCACATCAGGCCTGGCCTGTGACTGCTTTGACCCATAGAGAATTGTGGAGGAGACTTTGGGCCAGTCCCGAAACGGCCTTATAAGAGATCTTGTCACTGCCCCTTTCTTTACTCAGACTGCTGCTGATACACTGTGGTCCCTGGAAACACAGGCTCTGCTGCGAGGAAACCAAGCCACGTGCTGAGGTCACGTTCACACTCTGGTCCACAGCACAGGTGAACCCCAGCCAGCCCTGTGAGTGGCCTGCTGGAGCCCCTCGGTGATGCCGCCCCATCTGCCTTCCAACTGCAGCAGCACGAGGAGCTCTAAGCAAGAAGCACGCAATTAAGCACAGACAGCCCACAGAACTAGCAGAGATAATAATATTATATTTCAAACCACCACGTTTTGTAATAGTTTCTTACATAGCAGTAATAAACCCGACTGATTCTAGGACAATCTCTTAAAGCAAAATATAACCTTAAAATAAACTATAAGCTCCATTTAAAAAAAAAGGAAAATAAAATTCGACTGAGTAAAATTTTAAAATCAATGGCTTTATTTGAAGATTTATGAATCAGGCAGCACCCAACTTAGGAGAGAGAAAGAGCTCTGAGGAGTTGCACAAAATTAAAGACGCTTATAGGCAGAAGGGAGCTGAAACAGGGAAGCTGTACTGGGCAAAGAATCCTGTGGGTTTTCACAAGGTTTCTTTGCATTAGGGGATGGCAGGGGTCTCCCAGGCAGATGACTTAGCTAGTGCTGATCAGAGGATTCCTGATCCACTGGATTAAGATTCCGTTTCTGGAGGAGCCAAAACTGCATTTAACTCTCAGTTTGATGACATGGTTCTTACTAAGCCTCTCCTTTGGGGTTGTTGTCTTGATTTTAACTGTCCCTTGAGGGCAGCAACAAGCTTCATCATTGTTGGGTGCTTGTGTTAAGCACAGTGAGTGGCACAGTCATTACTCAAAATGCTGATCCAGCATCTGCTGTGTGCCAGGCCTGTGCTGGGGGAAGGGACTCCCAGTCCCGAGGAGACAGAGACACCCAACAAGGAAATCACAAAAAGGCGCGTTCTGGGCTGTGATAGGAGCTGCTCATTCAGGGTTTATGGAATCTCTACCTCGGGCTCCACACTGACCTGGGCTGTAGGCAGCACAGAGAATAAAACATACAAAAACAAGAACAATTTTGAAAGAAACAACCCTCCTGCTCCCATGGAGCTGACGCTGCGGAGGGTGACAGACAGTAAGCAGAACAGCGTGTAGAAGGGTCGGTGCTGTGCAGGGAAGAGCAGGCCTCAGGGGAAGCAGGAGAGCGGGGCGGGGGAGCGACTGGGTGACAGACAGAGGGGACAGCGGTGGCAGAGAAGCTCGCAGGCCTGGACCCCATGAGGACAGTTCCTCAGGGTGGGGCAGCCACACTGGGTGCTGACAGAGCCGGCCCTGGGTGCTGCGCAGGAATGAGGTGGGTGATGGCTGGGACACAGGGGTGGGAGTGGCTGTCACTGCAGATGCACAGGCAGGGGACGTGTCTCTGAGGAGGTGATGTTTAAGCTGCGCCCTAGTGTGGACCAAGTTTCTAGGTTCTGTAAACCTGACGCTTTAACATCTCCTCACTTGCACAGGCCGGGCTTGCCTTGTTCTAGACAATCCTTTGCCAGGCCCGGGTCCCCTTGCCTCAGCCTCTGGGTCCCTCCTCTCCCACCTCCCTGAATTCAGACTAATCCAAGGCCTGCTTTTCAAATGCAAACCAATCCATCCAGAGCCCTCACCATCCACCTCCTCTGTGGCTCTCAGGCTCGGGGCCACTGTCTCCCTTCCCTCATCACCCAGACACCAGGGACAGCCCCTGACATCCTACAGGCTACTCAGTCTTGAATCTGCTCACCCTCTTCACTGTTCCTTCCTTGGGAATCACAGGAAAAGCACTTGTCCCAAATTCCCCTCGCTCCCTCTGCCTGCTGACCAATGTGTGGCCTGTCACCTCCTCTTGGGAGCTAGAAGTAACCAACCATCTTTTGAGTGACAGTCGTCTAGTGATCCGTTAGCCTTACTTTACCTCATATTCCCTATTAATAAACTATATTTTAAACCAGTCCCGAAAGAAAAGACACTCTGTAGATAATTAAGCATGAACAAATAAAGGACATATGAACTATGAAACTTTTTACAATGTTCTCAATCACTTTAATATTTTATTATATATTAGGTTGTCTTTTCAACATAAAATTGTGGGGTCTGTAAGGCTGGAGAGTATATGAGAAGTTACATGGACAAGACCAGACACCTGGGAAGTCCCATACACCTGCACTTGAATGGGGAGCTCAGGCCAAGGCTTGAGTTGAGTCCTGTTTTGTGGGTGGATGACGCAATTGGAATTTTTTGGTTTTCCAAATTAAGCTCTTAAATGTATTGGTTTAGCACAGGACTTAGTTCTAAACTCATCTTTCCAGCAACATTCAAGTTCCAACAGACGTAAGATGGTCTGTGCCTTGAGTTATTTATTTAGAATCTGCACGTATCAGCAGGGAAACACCACAGCACGTTTCAAAACAAGCTATGTGTTTAGGAGATTGCCTGGGTGCACGCTCTGGGGGAAAGAACAAGACCGTATCCCCGGAAAATAATAGCTCCAGATTCCTTGTATTGGGAGCATCCATCTTCACCCAGTAGATTTCCGGAGAAGCGCCTGGAGAGGATATTGGATTGTTTCTGAGTTGGCTGTCCCCCCACCACCCATGAAAGGGAGAGCTGAAAGTATCAGACAGCTGTGGTCTTTGGAGCAGCCTGACCCATGGGAAGTGCAGAGAGGAGCACCTTCCACGATTCCTGTGTTGGTTAGAGTTCAGTTGCTGCAACACACCGCCCGCCCCCCCACCCCACACACACACGTAATTATGCCAAACAGAAGTTTGTATCTCTCTCACATTCTGATCTGGATACAGGCAGTCCGGGGCTGCTCTCGCAAGCCTACTTCAGGAAGCTTCTCTGTCATCCCTAATGCTGTGTCATCCTAGGGGAGTTGGCCTCCTCCGGGGTTGACATGGGGCAGGATGGAGATACAGTTTCAGTGTTTACATTTGTGAAATAAGAGCGAGAGAGAAGGAGAAAGTAAGGCCTGCCTCTCCCATGTAGGAAATATCCTACAAGTTGCACAAATTTCTTTCCTTCAATTTGGAGGGAGAGCTTAGTCAAACAAGTAACCCAGCTGCACAGGAGGCCAGGAACGTCTGTAGTCTCAGGCAGCCCTGCGCTCAGTTAAATATCGAGTGTTCAGTTGCTCTAGGAGAGAAGTGGGCCAGGCTGTTGGGAGCCAAATGGATGTCTCTGCCCCCCACACACAGTTTTCACTGTTTTGTCTCATCACCCACCCACACCCTAACAGAGTTCATGTTTTATGTGAGTTTTTACAGTTGAATCACATTAATTCATATTTCAGGAAACAGATGAAAATCATCAGGCTGTGGGTGCTTTTCATTAGACTCGCTGGCAAATTGCTGGTGGAACTCCGTTATGAACAGTGTCTCTGGCTAGGGGAGGCGACAGGGCAGTGTAGTGGGACAACAATAGTAAAGTACAAAGTGGGTGCAACAGGGTGACAGGCAGAGGCTTCAATCCCCAGGAAGAAAATAAACACAGGCACGCTCCTGTATTCAACCCCCAAAATAATTTTGTAGGGAAGAAACAGCTACAATTAACTAAAATCATATCTAAACACTTAAAATTATCCTCCTTAGAATTTCCCACTAGTCAGAATCTCCATAAACACTTCATCCAGATGTGAAAGTAACTTTATTTATTTATTTATTTATTTTTGTATATCTAACTAGCAAGGTGTCAGTAAAAAATGCAAAGGTAAAGGTGGTGAGGATGCAGTGAAACCAGCACTCTTACATGATGGATTGGAAAAATGTATATCGTACCATTTTTTTTCTGGAGCATCATTTGTTAATATGCATTTAAAATTGTAAAATACTTATGGTGTTTGAGCTAGTAGTTCTACTTCTGAGTATACATATAAAGAAAATAATCAGAAATGCTGGCAAAGATTTAGGTACATGTGTTTACATAATAAATGGAAAGATATTCCATGTTCATAGATTGGCAGAATTAACGTTGGCAACATTTCCCTTCTCCCCAAGGAAATCTACATACAGATTTAATGTAATTAAAATAATTAATGTAATGTATCAAATTTGCAATGGTATTACTCACGAAAATAGAAAAACAATCTTAAGATTTCTGTGGAACCACAGAAGACTCTGAATAGCTAAAGCAATCCCAAGAAAGAAGAACAAAGTTGGAGGAATCACACTTCTTGCTTTCAAATTACAATGCAAAGCTATAGTCATCAAAACAGTATAATACTTGCCTCAACATAGACACAAAGACTAATGGAACAGAATGGAGAAATCTAAAATAAACCCCTGCCTGTACAGTCAACTAATGTCTGACAACAGGGCTAAGAATACTCAATGGAGAAAGGATAGTCTCTTCAATAAATTGTGTTTGAAAAACTGGCAGCCACATGCAAATGTATAAAACTGGATCCGTATTTTATACCACTCATAAAAGTCAACTGAAAGTGGATTGAAGAAAAATTTAAGATCTGGAACCATAAAACTCCTACAAGAAAGTATAGGGGACTGGCTCCTTCACACCGGTCTTGGCAATTTTTTTTTTTTTGGATTTGACACCAGAAACAAGGACAGCAAAAGCCAAAAAAACTGGTGGGAGTACATAAAATTAAAAGGTTTCTACACTACAAAGGAAACCATCAACAAAGTGGAAAGGCACACTATGTAATGGGAGAAAGTATTTGCAAATATCTAATAAGGCGTTAATATGCTGATTGTATAAAAACCTACATAAGTCAATAGCAAAACAATAATAACAAAAAGAAAAACAATTCAGTTAAAAAGTGAGCAGAAGAACTGGATAGATATTTTTCCAAAGAAGACATGCAAATGGGCAACAATATAAGAAAAGATGTTCAACATCAGTAATCATCAGGGAAATAAAAATCAAAGGCACAGTGAGATATCACCTCACACCCATTAGGCTGGCTGCCCTCAAAAGCACAAAAGAATGAGTGTTAGCTAAGATGTGGAGAAAAGGAAGTCCTTGTGCACTTGTAGGTGGGAATGTAAGGTGGTGCAGCCACTATGTAAAACAGTATGGTTTCATGATTATACCACAATAAAACTGAAAAAAAATCTATTTTAAAATGAAAAGCAAGAACAAAAAAAACAAAACCACAGGGCTTGTAGGGAAATGGGTTTAGGGCCCAATACTCAAAAACTGTCATTGGTACATTAAAAAATAAGACCCTGCTAGGGACTGAATGTTTCTGTCCTCTGAAAATTAATATTTTGAAGACCAATTCCCAATGTGATGTTATTTGGAAGTTATGTGATGTTACTTCAGGAAGTAATTAAGTCAGGAGGGTGGAGCTCTCATCAATGGGATTAGTGCCCATTTAAAAAGACAGCCGAGAGCTTGCTTTGTCTGCTCTTCACCCAGAGAATACCTCTCCAGGAAACAGCTCTCACCAGACAAGTGCTGCCACCTTGATCTTGGACTCCCCAGCCTCCAGAACTGGGAGAAATAAATGTTTGTTGTCAAAACCACCCAGTCTATTGTATATTTGTTACAGCAGCCCAAACTAAGACAAACCCTATTAAAAATAGTAGTGTAATTATATGTGCTAAATCCTTAAATATTTACCCACAACAAATATGGCACTTTCTCTTGAAAAGGGCCTGCAGTTTGCTGGTTAATCTGGGTGGCAGAAGGGTTGCAGCTTGTGGGTGATTGTGAAGCAGTGAGAGAAGGATGATTTGAAATCCCATAGGAAGCTCTAACGTCTGATGTGAGTGGGGTAGCTGTTTGAGGTTTGTGCAAGTGTGTGTTGTGTGTTTTTCCACCTGGCTAGGTTCCTCTGTGTGCAGCTGTGCATCCATTCGCCAACTGTTTCTCTGGACAAAATTACATGTGAACACAAGTGAGATTCAGAACATGTTCAAATTGTTCCCTGTATGTCAGGCATGTTAGAGCAATACCTTATTGCAACTCTGACAATGTATTAATATCTTTCTCCAAGATGGCTATGAAAGAGCATATATGGCCTTAAATCTGGAGATCCCTAAGGATCACGAACTGCAGGTGAAGGAATTGAAGAAACGGGACTTTAAAAATTATTTGTAAATAATTAATATAACACATTATGGAAAAAAGGAGTACTAAGGTGGAAAGCCTACCTTGGCTTCCATGTTCCGTTGAGTCATTTTCTCTTAATGAATTCAGTTCTCAGATTATGTAATCAAAAAAACTGTAGGCTTTGTATGGTTAAATATAGAATATTATAATATAATGCTAATGTTGTATGAGCTCCAATAGGTGTGGAGAACAACATTTTGAAATATGAAAGTCCATAAAGGAGGGTTAGTAGTTCCATAGGCACTATAGTCCCTGCTCTCTAACTTTAGATTTTAAAAAGTAATGACCCTGACTATATGAGATGGTTAAAGCCAGTTTTTGAACATTTCTTGTTCTGGAGCCCCACACTGTCTTAACAACGTCTTCAACTTACTTTGATTAAACAACTCTAAAATAAATGCACTCCAAGAAATATCAATAAATTTTTACCTAATTAAAAATAATACCCCAGAAATTTTCATCTATATTTTGGATACTTCATCGTTTTTAAATGGGTTTTTACCCTGATTATGTGAGTAATGTGTTGTCAAACTTTATAAAGTACCAAGAAAATAAGAATCATGCACATCTCTATCGCAAAGAAAGAGCTAGTAACATTTTTATATATTTACACTCCTAATAAACTCACATGCAAATATTGTCGATTCCTCTCTCTCTCCATGTATATATAATGTAATGTAATATATAATTTTGGGAGCAATGCACTGAAAGAATGCGAGTTTGGGCATCAGATTTGCAGATGACACAACCCACCTTCCAGGTCTGCTCTAAGGATTTAAATTAGATTCCCAAAGTTAAGGGTTCAACGTATGTAACACGTAATGTAATTAGTAGCTGCTATGATGCATTTATTGACCTGTATTTAATATCGTCATAGACATTATGATAATGCCTGAATAATGTTATGTCAGGAACATGTGCAATATAGTTTAAGCATTTCCTTGCTATTTAGATTGTAGATTTAGGGCTCTTCACAATTTTTCCATCTTAAAAGTAAAGTATTTGAATACCTTTTCTATATAAAAACACGTCCCCATATCATTTTCCCCCCTGTTAGTAGTAGAATTCTAAAGATGGAAGTACAAGAGGTTTATTAACACATCTTTAAAAACTGCTTTCTAGAAATGTACCGATTTATATATGTGGCTGTTCACCACTTTTGATTTAATTGTGACATGTTTTGAGAGTTTTCCTAAAGGTAGAAAGGACTGTATTATTTTTCACTTGTGAGATCAATGTTTTATGTTTGTATTTTTATTTAATCAAAGGAATTTTCTGTGCACATCATTCGTGTGTGTGTTTCAGATCTATTTTATTCTTTGTGTTTAAATCAATTTGTATTAAGGTTTTAAGGTTAAACATATTAACATACAAATATTATCCTCTTGAAGTTTCCCATTTTTATGTAATTTTTCTTCTATCCTTTTTATGTTTGAGATTTTCCCATCTAGAAATCATATATATATATATGTGTGTATATATATATATATATATATATATATATATATATACACATATATATATATTTAAATAAAACCCTGTTTAAATTTATATCAAATTTATTTTTATGTATGGTTTTGAGTGAAGATGTAAATACTTTTTAAAGAAAACTAACTACCCAGTTTTTCATCACCACTTATTGTAAGGTCCATAATGACTCCTATTGATTGTAATACCTTTATCCTATCCTTTCTATGTATCAGATTTTCCCATCTAGAAATCTCATATATATAGGACTTTTAAAATTGGGGTATAGTTGCTTTACAATGTTGTGTTAGTTTCTGCTGTACCACGAAGTGAATCAGCTATACGTATGCATATATCCCCTCTTTTTTGGATTTCCTATCCATTCAGGTCTCCACAGAGCATGGAGTAGAGTTCCCTGTACTATACAGCAGGTTCTCATTAGTTATCTATTTAATACACAGTACTGTATATATGTCAATCCCAATCTCCCAATACATCCCACCTCCCTTTTCCCCCCTTGGTGTCCATACATCTGTTATCTATGTCTGTGTCTCTACTTCTCCTTTGGAAATAGGTTCATCTGTACCATTTTTCTAGATTCCACATATATGCGTTAATATACGATATTTGTTTTTCTCTTTCTGACTTACTTCACTCTGTATGACAGTCTCTAGGTACATCCACGTCTCTACAAATGACCCAATTTCATTCCTTTCACTGGCTGAGTAATATTCCATTTATATATGTACTACATCTTCTTTATCCATTCATCTGTTGATGGAGACTTAGGTTGTTTCCATGCCCTGGCTATTGTAAATAGCGCTGCGATGAACATTGGGGTGCATGTGTATTTTTGAATTATGATTTTCTCAGGGTTTATGCCCAGTAGTGGGATTGCTGGGTCATATGGTAGTTCTATTTTTAGATTTTTAAGGAACGGCCATATTGTTCTCCAAAGTAGCTGTGTCAATGTACATCCCCACCAACAGGTACAATTGGTGTGTGGTTTTGTTTCGTATCATTTATGTCTGATATCAGGGTTAAATTATTTTCACAAAATACAGATCTCCTCTATTCTTCTATTCTTGATTCTCTGAAACTATTTGTTAACTTTGTAGTCAGCTGTTTTGTTTTGTTTTTACTTGCATAGGCCATACGTGCTTTTCAGAAGTAATTGTTGAAAATTTTTATTTTATATCCTTCCTTGATTAGTTTTCTTTTGTTTTAGTTGTTTTAAATATTGGTCTTGAGAATTCATATTTTTCCAGAAAGTAGTCAATTTCTTGAATATTCTAATGTATATATACAAATATATATCTATCTGACCTGGGGTCTCACACAAGGTCCCTAAATCTCTTGGAGTTTCCTGGGCTATAGAAGTGGAGTTTTTTCCTATGTTTTTTAAAGTGTTAATTAATTTTTTTTTCTTGTAGGAAACGATTACTTGCATATCACTTAGACCCTTTCAAGTCTTATATTTAAGGTTTGTTAGTACAGTTCTAGAGTATCCTTTAGTACAGTCCTAGGGTATCCTTTAATCTAGGGCTTGTGATTAGTTCCCCTTCTAATATGCACAATGTCTTGTGTCTTAATTGAATGTTCCATGTATTCAAGAAGGTTTCTTCACTCTGGCTGGTGAGGATTCTCAGCCATACATGAACTTTGGAAATTATTTAATGTACAGTTCTCCAGTAATTGTTCTTTCCACAGAAATTGTTCCTGCCCAGACTTGTGAAATTCCACCTGTGTGTGTTCAGATTGGTACTCGACAAAGACTCAGAGGGATCATCAGGCAGTTGTGGAGTTTTCTCTCCTGGTAGCTCCCTCCTTTTGGACCCGTGCCCCACAAATTATCGCCCCCTGGACCTCCCAACTCACTGTGTTCTCTCCCTTGCTCTTCCCGTTGAAGTCCCTGCCTCTCAGTTCAGCTGTAATTTCTGGGCCATTGCAAGTACTTGCCTCCAACTCTGTCTTCTCCTGCTCCTATGTAAAGGCTCAGTAGCATCTTCCCCTGAATGATGACCATGGATGAAACCTAAATCCTCTTCTCCTTCTCCAGCTACTTTAAACTCCCCTCTGGATGTCTCCTCTCATCCAGGCTCAGTGAGTCAGAATCATCCATGATCCATTTTTTCATACTCAACAAGATGTCTGGCCATGTTGACTCTATCTCCAATGGAGTGGGTTGAGCAATGACGGACAAAGAGAGACGTACAGACAGCAGTTAGAGACCATGTCAGGCTGTCGTGGGCATGAGAATGAATGACACTGCTAAGAAGAGGATCAGATTATAGAGAAGTCACAAGGGTAGAAGAGTTTGGAAAATGTTTTTAAACACAGATTGAGGAGAAATCTGGTACAGGAGAAGTTGAATTTATAATAAAATAAAGAGAAATGACCATTTCTAGGTTCCTCAGAAAAACTCACTACCTGCTATCTTACTGGTAACATCTTATCAGATGCTATTTCAGTTACAAATACTTCAGGCTACAAATACTTTAGAAACTATCCTATACATATTTTAGCAGTAGAATACCATAGGCCAAAGTTATGCATTGCAGCATTGTTTGTAATGTCAAAAGATGGTTGAATATTAGTGTGTATCCCAATGTGGACTGGCAACATGCATTATACTACATCATCGACTCAGTTGACTGCTTTGTAGGAAACACATCCTGATAGAAACTTTTCCCCCAGATATTGTCAACTGAATATAAGGAAGATATAATGAAACATTATACAACTATTTATGTATTAAAATGTGGAGTGAAGGAAAAATAGATATTCACATTTGCTTGTATACACATAAAAAGACACTCTGGAATGATACCTGGGAAATCAACCACAGTGGCTGACTTTGAAGACAGGGGTTCCTAGGCAAGGGCAGGGGACAGAATACAATATAAAGTATTTAATATCTTTAGGTTCTTGTACCTTGTACACGTATTATCAACTTCTCAGAAATGTGGACATTAAATTTTTTTTAAACCTCTAAAGATTAAAAGTTATAGCACGATTTCTACCAACTGAATGAAAGTCAAATTTGTTTTACCAGAAAGATTATCCGGCTTCTCTAAAATGTCTACTCATGAGAATTTTCTGGTGGATTTTGCTTATTTTCTTTCACTTCGGAAGCAGTTTTCTGATTCATAATCCTTTGTGTTTTTCTTTTCAAAGAACATCTACCACTGCTAATTTTATGGGTTAAGCATGATCTAATTTTCTTACCTTTTGTCCCATTTTTCCCTATGAAAAGGCTCTGTACATTCATTATCAGTTGAGACAATACTTAGATAATTCATATGGCTGGAGGACAATTATTTGCCTTAATACTTGAATTCTTTCTCTGCATCTGACACATTAATAATGCCAGTAAGATATTGTATAAAACCGTTGACGTTATTATAATAAGAAATATTACTCAGGAGAGCATATCTTAAGACTGATTGTAACACCAGCAGCCATGTTGACAGTGAGGAGATGTGACACGGGAAGGGATATTTCATGTGGGAGAGAGGAGAGCTCTCTTCAGAGGTTTAAAGGGTGTTTAAAAACATGTAGAACTAGGCCCACTGGATGGATCCTTTGGGAGTCACTCCCCAGGGATACATAGGATAGTGTCCTGAGCATCTCGAGTGCTACAAAATGCGGTGTTCTGGAGTGCTGGCTGTGGACCCCTCTGTAGATCAACAGAGAAGATAGTTGCAGCCTTGTGTCTGTACAAGTCTAAAGTCTTTTTCTGGACTTCAGAAAAAGAAATTTGACTAAATGGCATATGGTCTCAACTCTCATAATAAGATCTTTTCTTGAATCCATTTCTTTTTCCTCTCAACTTGTCAAAACCAGAGTAGTTATTCTGCATGAGACCATTCTCTTTTAATTCCATTCTTCAGTCTCAAATTTTGTAGCTTTTCTTCAGTAAGTACCTGTCCATCTTTATTCTTTAGACAAGATAAGCAAGAGGGTCATTTTCTTATCAGACTTTAAAGGAAAACAAATACCTTTACAATTAGACTTTTTAAGGTTCTAAATTTATTTCATGTTCCCACAGTAGTATCTTCAATCCTGAGTTTGTGGCATTTCTATCTACTTCAGAGATGACTCTGGGGAGTGAATTTGTGGAGGGACCTCACAGACCACTGGGATTTTGAACTCTTCGCAGTTAGATCTCCGTTTATAGAAGTGTTAACAACCAATGAAACAATCAGCATACAGTCCTGGGTTACAGGGGTGACAGCCAGGAGAAGACGATCTATGGATGCCAGAAGAGATCGGCCTTCTGACAAGCAGTTGCATTTCATTGCGAGGCAAAGAGAAAGTGCCTGCAGATACAGAGATGCCATCAGCAGGGAACAGGATGGCTTCACCCACATCTGTTACCAACAAAACCATCAGAAGTCAGTCATTCCCTGTGCTGATTTGTGCTTCCTGTTTCTCCACTCCCTTGTGCTTCCAGCCTGCTCTGCTGAGTTGATGTTCTCCTCTGTGCTTTCTCTAAATCTCCTTCTGGGCTAGCAGGATGTAGGAAGCAGAGGTGCAGTGCGCCGGATCTGCTTCGTATAACATGTCTGACCGCCGTGCAGCTGGGACAGTACTTGTGCTGAGCGTCCACCTGCCTTCCCACGGGGGTGGCTGAAATGGGACCAGAGGTCTGAATGGGGAGGGTGCTGGGGGTGCCTTTGTTTTCTTTCACTCTCAGGTCAGGAGCTCTTAATCTGAGAGGCTTAGGGAACCCAGGGAGCCTGTGGTCTCCCTGAAGTCATGTATAAAATGTGTTTGTGCACAGGTTTTTGTTCAAATAAAATTAAATGCCCTGGATTTACCCCTTCAGAATATTTTATCACTGTTCCTAGTCTGTAGAGATCCTTGTGCATTGGAGCAGAACATAGCTGTCGTGATTTCAACACATTTCCATTGTGAACAGTACGTAGTAAAGTAAGCTTTCAGAATCAAGAGCGACTGGTGGCTGAAAAGGTTTAAAATCCTTCTATGAAGCCTCTAGAATCAGGAGTGTTTGACCTGCACTCTACTGGAACATTTTAAGGTCAAATACTTTGTTTTCCACTTGTGAGCAGCTAGGTCAAGTTTTTTTTTCTCCCAGAGAAGAAAACCTAACTATATAAAGTCTCTGTGTCTGGCCTGGGTCAAAGGACAAAGTAGTTTAAGGCTGGTCACAGGCAGACTTTTATCATTACCAGAAATTAAAGCGGCAAAGAGTATTTATAACACAAAACACTAAACGCATTTCATTATTGGATAATCTCGATGTACCGAGAGGCAAGGTCTCTTCCTGTGGTTGTTTGTAAATACTTCATACAGATCTATTTAAATGGCTTTGTGCTCTTCTAAAATTACTCTCCCGTGACAATGACCAGGACTTAATGCACTTATGCACCAAACTATTTAGGTTCCTGCCCAAGTGTGGTAAACTGGTTAAAAAACAAGAAACCAAACCAGTGAACTGTTTTTTAAACTGGCTGAAGGTGCCACCTACTGTCCAGTCTGTAGAAATGAGACGGGAATGTAACCTGAGCCTTATCTACTGAGAGCCACAGGAACTAGGATATGAAGGTGAATTAGACTCACGTCTAGTTATACTGTCTAATTATACTCTATTACTAATGAGTTATGTAAATAGTTATATTGATACTCTCTTCCCAAAAATCCCCAATCTCAGGTTACAGAAAATAAAAAATTAGAAAATTATTTTAAATTGTGGCAGATGTAGGAAACAGTATCAGGCTGTCATGTGCTTGCTGTAGATCCAGATTATCCAGTAGCAAAATGCCTTTCGGGTTCTGCATCAAACATGCTCTTTGCCATTTCAACTCTAGTGATGACCGAAGCCCAGAGACACCTGAGTAGCGGCTCTTGCTGCGGACTTGACTGTATTTACTTTACACTGTGTTGAACAGATGACAGAAAAAGAAAAAGCCCTAAGAAGGAGGAAGATTTCAGGTACGCAAAAATGGTATTTTTAAATATTGATCTGGGAGTTTTGTTTTTCATTGACCAATCCATGATAGAACAGGCCCAAACGGGTTTTCAGAATAAAATGTACATTTACTTCCCCAGAGAGATACTGGTAGCCAAGTTAATTAAACATGTGTTTTCTAGGAAACTGGCATAAAGTCTCACTTGTTTTAGACAAATAATTGATTTCCAGGCTGGCTTAAACCCAACGAGTTCTCAAGGAATGTTCTAGTGACTACTGTGCAGCAAGGGTTTCATTATGTGTCCTTCGAGTGTGTTCTGTCTTTAATCCTTAAATAAGGACCCATTCTCTTCCACGTAACTTACTGTTTGACTTGACTATAGGCTGTATGACAAGACATTTCTATGTAATCACATGTAAAGTTGTGCATGTGTGCACGTGTTTTTAAATACAAACAGTGGACACTCTTGTTCAAGTTCATCCTGAGTTCCAAGTACACACACACACACAAAACTGGATAATTCAGAGTAAAAGTACAATTTCTCGTTCATCCGTATCAAGGTATCCTTGGTTCATTTGTATATATTCTTCCAACTTAAAAAAAACATTTTCAAATATATTTTTATTTACTCACAGATAATATAGTTTCATTTTTACTTGTCTTAAATACTCTGTGTTGCCTCGAAGCTTGCTTTTGTCATTTAACAGCATGACTTTGAGGTGTCACCATTTCCTGTTTTGGGGTTTTCCACTGCTATTTGAGAACACTGCAGAAAGATTTCCACAGAACCACATAATAGTGCTATAAGCATATCCAGGTTCATATTTCATTTCGATCTCTCACCTTCATGTTAATAACAATATGCATAATTAAACGTTTCTAAGTTTTCAAAGATAATTTTCTTTAAAATGAATATAAAGCCCATTCACCAAGCAGTTTCTGTGGTGTCTTGTCTTATTCTAGTCTCGTCTTGGATTCCTTAAAACTTTGAGGCGAAAACTTGGTTGTAAACTTTAGGTTAAACCGTAGGCTGTCTCTAGCGCAGCTAATTCCATTACTGACATCGGTGGTAATAACCGGTTTTCAGATTAATCCTACTAAAAATATCTAGCACATTAATGACAAAAACAAAGTTATTACAAGACAGTTCATAGCATGAGGCTTTGGAAGTCTGCAGGAGCCGGGAGCTGCCTGTCCGTGTGTAGGACCTGCGGTGTCTCCTCGTCTCCGTTCTCCACCATGAAGGGCTGAGAGGGGTTCTAACTCAGGAGGGATGCGGGAAGAGAAGCCCCCAGCCAGTTCAGCGCCCCTACACCTGACTCTTTCCCGCTCGGTAGTGTCCAGACCTTCACATGAGAGCACCTCAGCTGACACACTGAGAATTCAGTCCCATTTGTCTTCTCGCATCACCACCAGCACACTGCCTGGGTCATGAAGCTCTTTCGGGAGAGTTATAGCCTGATGGCCAGGAGAGGACACAGGGGCAGCTCCTCTGCGCTGTTTCCAAGCAAGGCGGTAACACCTGTCTGTTTGTTGGGTTCTCTTTTCTGCATGTGTTGAATTTATTCAGCATAATCACAGGGGTATTGTCGTCATGCTGTCACACACTCACACACAAACACAGATATTGCACCGCATCCATGTGGAGCCCAAGTGCATTCCTTCTGAGGCTTATTTACATGCTCTTATGTGCCACAGCCCATCTTTTAAATAATACATGTTTCAATGCCAGTTGCTGTATTGACTTTCTCAGCATCATCTGCAGACATCTTCACGACTGCAGCACCCAGAGCAAGCTGTTTTCCTTCTGCCTCAATTGCAACAATCCTATCTGCTGCAGCGGAGCAAAGCTTAGCTCCTAGAGAAGTTAAGCCTAGACACGTGATATCAACTCCTCTGAGTACAAATTTGATGGCTCCTTTATCCACCTGCTGGTGTGAAAATAGGGTCTTTTTTTATCTCTTCTTTTGTGGAATAACCTTGGGATTGGATAAAACGACTCTTCTCTTTTTCTAAATAGAGTAATTCTCCAGTCATTATAAAGATTTCCATCTGTTCATGACATCCCACTCTTTTAACTGGTTCCTTCTTAGGCACGACTGGATGAATCCATGGTTCAATGCCTGGGAAAGGTTCTACTTGTTCTTAATACCCTTAATAGCAGGGTTTCCACTGGATGTAGCTGAACACATTTCGTTTTAATCAAATTTCTTGAACATGATTCAAGGTGAAGGGGTGATGATAGGGAAGGGCCGGGAATGGGGAAAAATAGACTTAGCAAGGATCCGGCAGACCCCCTACACTTGGAAGGCCAAAGGGACAGTGCAGCTAGGGTCGTTACCCGCAAGTGACGCATCTGGCCGCACTTTTCCGGCTGTAGGGAAATCTCACTCCGTCTGCTCCTTCAGCTACCTCCTCCAACTATTCATGTGAGCACTGCGGCAATTTGGGGGCTGTTTGGAGTTACCAATTCCTCCCCAGGGCTGGTAGCTGAAAGGGAGGAAGTTGAGCAGAAAGAAGAGACGAAGCACTCATTCTCGTTGCAAGAACAGAATGGAGGGGCAGCATCTGGTCTCCAGACGGACGGTTGGCCATTTCTGCAGGCTCACAGGGGTCAGAAGCGTGTGGGCTTCAACGCTCAGGGGCATCCTCCTGAATTCCACTACCAAGTTAGGGTCCCTCTCGCGGCCCTAACCTCCCACGGGCTAGCAGACCTCTGGTGGGTGGCTGACTACCCTCGTCTGGGACTTGGAGCCTGGCTAGTTTAACTCATAAATTGTTGATGAGAGTAATCAATAAACAATGTATAATAAGAATAGAAAAGCATCTTATTTGAGCCAAACTGTGGACTATAGCCTGGAAGACAACCCCTCAGATAGCTCTGAGGAACTGTCCCAGGGAAGCATGGTTTTCAGTACAGTTTTATATATTGGCAGAACAAAGAACATTAAACAATTCAGGTTTAAGCTTTAACAAGTCCTTTAAGGTTTCAGGGGAAAAAAACAAAAACGAAAACAAAACAAACAAACAAAAAACGGATCAGCCCATACACAGCGAGTTAGCATGGCCTTGGCACCTGGGAAGTGAGGCCTATTATTGAAGGAGCTTCAGCATTGGCTTCCCAGGAAGGGAGGCATTTCATCTTTATTTTTAACATGGACATTCTTTACTTCTAGTCAATGCACTCTTTTCTTTAATAATTAAAGCAGAAGCACAACGTATGTTTGATAGACCACAAGCAGGCTGTTCTAGTATGCGTGTCATTCAAGTTAACTCATGTATAAGCCAAACGACTTCCCCATACCTCAATATGTGAAAATATCTTATATCAAAATCTTGGGTCTGAGTGGGGTGTTTAGCTTTTTCTGCTTTCTTTCTACCCGGAAGCTCCTCTGCTTGTTTCGATCGTGACTAGCAATTACTACCCTCTCACCTGTCGGAGTTTGCACACCTGGACCATCACCTACTTCACAAACTATGGGTGCTCGACCTAGCCCGTGGAGGGTTCCTTGTTACTGTCAACTGCAGAGCAGTCTAACTCCCAAATCCCTCTCATCACTGCTTTCCCCCCATCACAAGTCAGTTTCTCTGGAAGGGAATGTTAAGATGAATTTTGGGAAACAGGGTGCAAATTAAGTGTCAACCTCTGTGACAGAGCAGAGAGGGAGCAGGATTTGCCAGATGGCATAGTTGAGCAGGTGTCCAGGCCTGAGGAAGCCTTGGCTCAGCCCATTCGGGCTCTGAAGCATATGTGGCCATCACAGGTGTTGTAAGTGCCCCTCTGCACTTGACCATTGGGCGTGGCAGCTCTGAGAGGGACCCATGCATGGGTGAGGCTGCTGAGGGGATCTTGGCTGGAAGATACCTGTTGATGGCACTCCAGCAGCTGGGCAGTGAGTGTTTTCTGGGTCAGAGGTGTGGGTGGCACATACGTGTGCACCCTGAGTGTTGCCCATATTTTAGAGATGAGTAAGTGGGGAACATGTTAGAGATATTTGGCTTGTCTTCTTCACCTTGCTGCACCACCTAACATGCTACACTACCTGATTCTGGTGGTAAACAGTCATGATGATTAAGTTTCTTTAACTTCATTTGGAATTATTACTGTAAAATAGATTGTTTCCTAATATTTACTACATATTCTGGTAACAAAGTCACAGTAATATCAGTAAAATTAGTTTAGGTTCATTGTGAGTTGTTACCCTGAAGGCTATTGAAATAATGAGGATTCTGTTCTCTCACATTGCATAATCTAAGTAGATACACGCTGTTGATGCAGGTACATAGAGGGGCAGATCTGGGGGAATATATTAAACAAATGTGACATTAAACACACTTTAGGTAAAGGCATCTTGGGCCATTTGGCCAAATACCACTAAGGGATGGAGGACTTCCACTCCGATATGCAGGCAAGGATCCAAAAATAGCCTGAAGCTACTACACAATGAAATCCTATGCTTTAGTTTGTCATAATTCCAACACTGGGCAAGTCTTGGTGAGTCATTTGTTGTTGTTGTTTTTGTAGTTGTTGTTTTGGTTCTCCTTGCAATCTACTGGTGACACTTGAGAAAAAATTTTCAGCTGGGGCAATTTTTCCCCAGTCCCCCATCCCCAGAGGACAAGTGGCTACATCCGGAGGCATTTTGAGTTGTCATGCCTGAGGAGATGTTAGTGGGTAGAGGCCAGGGGTGCTGTTCAACATCGCAGAATTCACAGGACAGCTCCCACAGCAAAAAATTATCCCGCTCAGAATGTCTTTAATCCCCAGGTTGAGAAATCTTGCCCTAGAGTAAGAGCAAAGGGCTTAAACAGCACAAAATGTGCATTCTGCACTTTTTGAGCAGAGCATTGGACTAAAACCTTTATACAAAAAGTGAATAAGCTTGTTCAGGTTAGTGGCATTGTGACAACTCTTGTTGAAAGTCACCCCCACGTGATACTGTACCTCTCATGAGCTTTCAGTGTAGTTGAGCTTTAACAGCCTGACACAAGCCTGGAACAACTTTGGTCCTTCCCACTTGGTCTATGCAAATCTCTAGGAGGAGAAGCTAAAAGGGTCATATTATCAGAGGAAAAAGAACACGCAGATGAAACAAGCTGTGAGAGCTTTAGCGCCCACCACAGGCAGTGAGGTCTCTGGAGCTCAGCTGCAGTCACAAGCTGTGTGAATCAGCTTAGGAGTAGATGCTTGTGCAGTTTAGCCTCCTTGTACCCAATAAATATTCATGCACTGCCTGCTACATGCTAGACACGGAAATGTCACAGCCCAGTCTCAAGCAGCACCGCTGCAAGCCTGGACACTCAGGACGTGGTATATGTGCTGTGATAGACACCAGAAGAAGCCTCAGTTGAGGAGAGCACAGAGCACAGACTAGTGACTGCACAGGCTCTAATTTGTAAACCTTGCAGCTACAAGGGTCCTGATCACGTGTGAAGCCAAAGAAGTGCCTGATGAATGGCTGATATCCTGACACTGAGTTTACCAAGAAAAGCTGCCCGTCTAGGGGGCTGAGAGACCAGCCCCATGGAGGACGTGGTAGAGCTGCCGCCACAGCTGCCTGCATACGGTCTCAACTGCCTGGTCCCGCCACGCACACTGGGCCGGCTTCCTCACCTTACCTCTCACGGTCATCTTTTTGGCTGAACGAAAACACATCTATATTTGACTTTTCTCTGGCATTTCTCATTTGTCTGGATGGTTACACAATAACATTGTAAAAGTAATCGGACAATTTTGACCATATTAGGTATTTTGCAGGTGTTTCTACCTTTAGTCCATGTTTACTGTGCCATCTGGAAAACAATGACAGCTAATAAATTTCCCAGTGACCAATCTTTGCAAATCTGAGTAGAAGTTAGAAACCTCTAAAGCTGTAGTAAATTGAGTGTATGAGAATAGGCTCAATGAAGTTCTGAATATATTTATTCATGGCAATCTTATCAGGGGAGATTTTTTCTTATTGTATTTTTGGGCTATATCTTAAACCAATGCACAGCCTGTGCTTAGGTGGCAAGCCTTAGCAACCTCCAATCAGTGCTAGCATGCACACCCGGGGAAAGTCAGAGGCGCCTTTATTTGTCCTGCACATCTGAACACCTTGCTGAGTGAGACTAACAGCACGGAAGGTCTCCAGTGACAGCAGGTACCCAGTTATCCCAGCTCTGAAAGGAGGAAGATGGGGCAAGGACAGCTCGCTGGCTGCAGGGAAGGTGCTTATGACTGGCTGTGGGCCCCTGCCCGGCTGATAGCAGGCCTGAGAGCCTCAAGGAAGGGAAAGAAAAGAGAGACAGGAGGGAGGAGAACAGTGGGAGAGGGGTAAATTCACCTCCAGGTGGCAAAACACAAGTGTCACAAGAGAGACTGGGGAGGAGAGGGGGTCCGGTGGGAGGAGCCGGAGAAGAAATGCCTTTAGGACGCTTCCTCCCCCTCCCCCACTCCAGACGGGGTGCACGGGTCGGGGGACTGTGTTTGCATCCACTCCCCTCACTAAGAGTGTGCGATTCAAGCTGGTCTTGAGAACACACCTCATTCTTCACTGTGATTGCAAGTTAGGTCTTCTCTGCCCACCTCCCCCTTACATTTCACTTTGCCCTGAAGTCTTCAGTTTTTCAGGCAAACAGTTTGGCTCAGTGGGCAGAGTTGAGCACCCAGGAGGTAAATCCTGACTCGCAGGTGTAATATATATTCATATTAATAGCTTATTTATATTTATTAATTTAATTTATTATAATAAAAGAATACTACATAAATATATGTACATATAATGTAAATAAAATGTTAAATATGATATACTAATATTATTTTAATATAATAATATTTATTAATATATCAATAATATATGTTCATATTAATCATACATAGGCTGATTTAGTTAGTGACATCCTTGGCAAGAAAAAAGCAAAGATTATAGAAATCAGAAGAACTCAGAACTTTGAAGATCTTTGAGAGAACTCCATGTCCACGATGTAAATGGAGAGAAGTACGTGAAGGGCTCCTGGCCAGGGCTGCTCACAGAGCTTTTCTAGGCCCCCTGTTTACTGGGTCAAGAGGGAATCAGGGTGCTCCAGATGTCTGGATAAAAGAAGGAGCATAGGGGCCAGGGCCCAGCTCCCCTGGACAATGCCTGTCCTTCTTTCACCACATTGCAGTGGCCCAGCCCGCGCGCGCATCACTTCCTCACTTACACTCCTGTGAACAAATGTTACCACTTCTCCTACACAATGAAGTGTGCGTGTTGCAGAAGAATTGGCACCTACCAAATAGTGACAAACATCTTAAAACTACGGAGAGAGGGAGAAGGAGAGATAGATGGACAAATATTTAAACATGCCACAGTTTTAGACTATAATGTAAAAATTATGAAAATAGAAAGTAATGTTAAAAGTGTTTATCTCTCAGCCTTTATTTTTACCAATGCCTTCATTAAACAATTTATCAGTCATCTAACTACAGTAAATTCCAAATCATAAAATAGGATTTTAATTTTGAAGTACTGTAGTTTTCTACATTTCCAAAATGTGCCTTCAAATCATCTAATGTCTTCTTAACCAAAGCAGACATTTGTTGCATATTCAAAGACCCTATCAAAATGTTCCCAGGAGGTTAGTGAGGAGTTTCCTGGAACATCGTCTGCCTTTCCCCTGTTGCCAGAAGGGTTTTTATAAATGGATGTTAGTTTTGAGAGAGCTTGGTGAACTGGTTCAGCTCTTACACATGCAGAAACTCTTTGTTGATCAACATTCTCCAGTAGGTTCAGCCTCCACTTGAATGTGCCCTAAATCCCTAGCCACTAAGCAGGCCAAGAGCCTCGCTATGCCATTATGCCCTCGGCTTCCACCCACCAGGGTCATTGGCCCACAGGATGCAGAATGGACTGGAATCTCTAGGCCACTTGTCCCCTCCTACCCTTCCCCACTCACAATCCCAGAGAAACCAAGCTCTTTGCCCTGATTTAAGGAGGAAGGAGATCCAGCAACAGTGCCAGAAGAGGCACATGGGAGGGGCCCCTGCACTCCCAGAGGACCGTGGACTCATCATGTAGTGTTGGGTGGAACATGGTGGCTGGAAGAGACTCAGGACCTGACACCTATGGGACCTCGCCTGCTGAACAGACTCAGAAACCGTCTGTGGGATGTGCGAGCTGAGGAACAGGGGGCGACTTGGATGGACTGGAGGTAGAGGGGAGGGTTTTCCCTGTTGCAAAGCACAGGCTGTGGTCTTTCTGGGCTGGAAATATTGACAGATCAGCACCTAATGGAGGGTGTCGGTTGGAGGTATCCTGGTAGTAGAGTTTCTTAGGGTGGTGAGAGGAGGAGATTCTGGGAGGATGCAAAACACCTCCAAGAGCCTTGGACCACACACCCAGCCTTCTGACCCCAGCGGTAGAAGGTAGCAATTTCTTATATTTAAAGCTGTCCCAGGTCAGGACAGCCGATTTCCCAGGGCCTGAACAGTGAGGAATACAGGTGGGTGTTGCTAACGATGAGCAGTGTCCCTGAGCAGAGGGCAGATAAGGGCTCCCGAGAAAACAGAACACAGGCTATTGAGTCAGCAAGACAGTCATGAAGGGGGTGAGGCAGACATCATGCTGGAACTCACAGCAATCATTGCCCTTGAAAAAGCCCCCACAAGGGAGTGAAGTGTTGGAAAAGGAAAGGGAATATGGAGGACTGTTCGGGGCAGGCACACAGGTGAGCGTGCATGGAACACATAGCACATCTTAGTTCCTTAGAGGGTTTTTACTGAGAAAATAAGGACAGGTCCATGAGGTAGCCCTGAAATATGGATGGTCTAGAAAGTCATTTATTATTTTCTTGTCAAGCTTTACCTCTTCCGGGTGGAAAGAGAAAAAGAGAAAGAAAGGAAGGAAGGAAGAAAGGAATGACAAGAGATGACCCCAAGTGTTCACTGGTTCTCCTCCATAGGGGCCTGGCGGCGACCTCAGCAGAATTCGCCCTCAGTAGACAAGCACTGTACCTCACGGGGCCCCTGGGTGACTGCAGGTCCCAGGGCACTGCTTCCTTGTCCCAATCACAACAACTTGTCTGGGGGCAGCTGCCCTCTTCACTAGAGTCTCTCAGTGTCTGGAGTTCTATTTACAATGAGGGGCACTAATAGTGGGGTCATGGTCAGTTTGGATGACATTGGGAGTTCCAAGGAAGGGCAGCATGGCTGGGCTTGTGTCCTCTGGGCCTACTGGCAGCTCCAGGTGAGTGGGGTAAGTTGGGGTCAGGCAGGGAAGCGGTACTTAATGTTAGTTAACTGTAGACTTTAAATGGTTAAAATTGAAAATATATTTTTTACAATAAAAACCGAAAAAACAAAAAACTCTGCTGGCATGTGAAAATACGTAAAATCTTATGGCTTAACAAGAAAAATTCTTAGGCCAAACGAAGGAGTACATTACTGATACGTTCTAAAACGTGAGCCTCAAAAACATGATATTCAGTATAAGAAACCAGACATAAAGGGCACATATTGTATGATTCCAGTCACATGAAATATTGAGAATAGGCATATCCGTAGAGACAGAAAGCAGATTTGTGGTGGCCATGGCCTGAGCATAGGTGGAATAGAAGAGATTAATGGGAATGGGGTTTCTTTTTGAGATAATGAAATTTTCTGGTATTAGTGCCGATGGTTGCACAACTTTGTGAATAGATTATAAAGCACTAAATTCTACACTTTTTAAAGGGTGAATTTTATGGTATGTGAATTATGTCTCAACTTAAAAAATGGTGATTAATAAATGTGATTTTTAAAATAACATGGGAAACATTATCATGAGTTTTATTTGCTTCCTGCCATACTAAGCTCTGTAGATATGAAAAAAGACACACCCCCAAACGAGAACAAGCACTATTTACTCAGAACTTGTCTATAGATCACGGGAGTCAGCCACCACTACTAACATCAGGCTGAGACTCAGGGCACACATAAGAGTGGGGACACTTTCTGGTGGCAAAATAAGAAGGCATGTCCTTCCCAGAGCTTGTGATGGGGGAGGCTGGAGACAAGCTGATAGGAAGAGGGGCATCCTAAGTGATTACTTAGGGGAACATATTTGGCTTTCCCCGCATTTGGTTCTACATGGAAAAGACTGAAAATGACGAAGTTGTGAGTCACTGAGCAAGTCCTGACCCTTGGGGCCTATTGTTGCAGAGGCTGGAGTCTGGTTTTCCACATTGGTTGCTGCAGGGTGTGGGGCAGGGCCTTGTGGCTGGACGGAGAGGTTCCCAGACTTCCAGGTGGATTTAGAAAATTCTGCATCCCAAAACTCTCCTTCATCATCTTCAGTCAATCAAATACTCTGTGCATAGATAAACTTGAATCAATGTTTTCAAAATTAACTGCAAACAGAATTGGAAATGACTAATGTACAATATAATGACATATTAAAAGGCAAATATTGATAGAAGGATCTAACAGAATTTTATAAATTCCTTCCAAGCAATGAATATGCTCAATTAAAATTATACGCTCATGAACTGCAGTATTTGGTAGTACTATCTGTGTGAAAAGAATTTTCAAATATGAAATATGTAAACCATGCAAAATCTCCTTATAAGTCAGGATTAACAACTGAAATTTTGATAATAGGAATCTGTAATAAGCTAAATGCATCCCCCTTGCAAAAGAATTCCATTTTTCTCATTAGCAGACTTGTATCACAAAAAATTGTACTAAATATATTTTAAATTTCATAAATCAACATTTTGTGAAAAAGACTGCAAATGATAGGAATTATTACAGTAATGTCGATTTACTATAAACATTAGGATTTCTCATTTCACTAAGGTTCACATTGTAGTGAATCTCACAACAAAAAAAATTTAATTCATTAAATTTTCTTCTTGCCCCACTACCGAAATCCTGCCATCTGGTCGACCTTGCTGCTGCAGACGCCAAGTGACGTGCAACTGGAGTGAACCTCAACAGGAAGGATCCAGATCTCACACCGGCGAAGGCGCACCGCCACGTCCCTGACACCTGGCCTCGACCCAGGCCACCATCGTTCCCATTTCTCGCCCTGGGGGATCCTCCGGTCCGCCCGCGCGTCTGTAGGTCGTTCCCTGTCTGCAGAGCTTCTTCAGAGAAGCTACAGACAACCGCGCCCACCCAGGACCGCGGCCAGGCTCGTGTCTCCTGTCACGGGATGCCCCTGGCGGTCCCTGTTTCCCAGAGAAATGACTACGACCTACAACCACCGAAGCCTAGGAGGGACTGCCGCCCCTCCACTAGAGCCCTCCCCGCTTGCCCTCGACAGTCCGCGGTGAGGGGACCTGCACAAACGCAAGCGCCACGCTGACGAGGTGACCAAGGAGTGGAGAGGGGAGCTCCCCGCGTAGACGCCGGTTCAATCTGCCGGGTGGATCCCGTCTGTTGACAGTCATCCCGTTCCCCTTCCTCGCGGCAAGATCCGCCCCCATGACCGCCTCGCGTGGAACCCGGAGAAACTGAAGTGTCCCCCGTTGGGCAGCCCCACCGCCTCGACTGCACCGGAATGGACCCGGGCCCCCAAGCCGGCGAGGACGCACCGACGGATCGTGACACACGGAGGACGACTTCGGGCACGGACATCCTCTCCTGGTCACGCGTAGCAGGACGAGAGATCTCCGCTGGGCAAGGGGCACCAGGGAGTGCTGGTCGACCGGCACAGACCCACGCCCCACAACCCGCCAACCCGCCAACCCTTCGAGGGAGCTCAGCGCCGAGCCCACAACACACTTCTCTCCACATTCAATTTCCAGTGAGAGCAGGAGGCGCCCACCACTCCGCACCACCGGGATGGTCGCCGCCAGCGTGCCGGCCTCCCGGAACTCTGTCCCGCGCCTGGCGGGCGAGTCATATCCCTCGCGAAGGTCGCCGAAGCTCAGGAGGGAAGGGACAATATAAAAGCGGCCGCCAGGTGGCTCCCGACAACGAGCTCGAACGTCAGCGGGCTGGATTCTGATCGCTGGGCGACGAGGGATCAGCTCCGACCGCCCAAACGCTCGAGTTCGTCTCGGGACGTCCGCCTCGGAGCTACCTGCCGGTTTGGCTTGGCACTGCCCGACGGGACCGCAGCAGAGGACAGGGCTGGGAAGATTTGGGCAAGAGGCTGCCGCGAAGGAGATGCGCTCCTCACGCTAATGTGGAGAATTCTGCAGTCGGAACCCTGACTCTGCAGACCTGGGTTCCCTTGGTGCCCAGCCTCTTACCTCCTTATCAGGAGACCTTAGCAATTCACTTGGTTACTTCAATTATCTCTGCCCAGCCTACACCTGTGCAGTTCTTCTCTCCATGAACCTAGAGGTGCTTTCCCAAGGAAAAGACATCCCCATGCCATTGCAGGTAGGAGCCAAGGAGACAAGTGAACATTTGCATCTGGACCAATTAGAGAAATTGTATGTATCCAACACAAGAAGATACAAGACTGAGAGGGTCTTATAAATTTAGCACCACATGGCCATGGCTTTCATGAAACACTGACGCACACTCGGCAAGTCCAGGGGTGCCAGGAAGAAGAAAGAGACACACACACGCACACACACAAGCACACACGCACACACATCCCCGGGTCTAATAGGAACACTTACCAGGGCTGGCAATGGTGGGATCAGAAGGCCCATTGTTGCCACTTCTGGGGTTCCCTGGGTTAGAACCCCAGCTCATTCAGGCAGATCCTGGCTGTTTTATTGATGTCACTGTGGCGGAGTGAGGTCTTGGAGCTCCCCAGACTGTCGTTTGCTGTCCGGTGCCCTATATTTTGTTCTGTGTACTATGCCCCTTCTACTCCATACACAGTCAAAATTAAGAGAATAAGAATCTGCAGACATTGCATTCAACTTTCTAATTTGGATGAAGGTTAAGAACACAAAGGAAAAGAATTATGTGAACAACTTTTTTAAGGAACTTACGTTTATCTTTTTGAAGCTATCAAAATGTTTATGAGTAGTCTGTAAAAAGTTAATCTTTTAAAATTAGGAAAAATAAATGATTATTGCTATCTGTCACCAAACCCCCACTCACACCAGCACCTATGACACAGGACTCACCTGGTGAAACGCCTGCTCCTCACTGGCCTAGAGATTTCTGCTCTGAGTCATTCTCTATCCCCTGTGTTCACTGCATTCCTAAGTCCACTGCAGCCAGTAACATGATGAAGGAGGCCACTAACCCAAGGGAGGACCTTTAAAAAAACAGAAGGGAAAAACCTCTCCCTTCTTCTGTGAGTTCACAGCCTTAATGGAGGCTGGAACAAGTGAAAGTAAATGTTGAGAAAGAGAGTATTTCTACATTGGTCCCTGACCTGCCATATCCTTAACTGGGTAGTGAACATAACTGGCGTTAATATTTCCTGGGTGCACTTAGAAAATCCGGACCCAAAGTAGAAACCTGACCATTTGGCAAAAGATGGATTAATTCAGGAATCAAAGTAAGTTTTTTACTCACCTGTTGTTTCATTATCAGGAACTCTGCCACCACCTGCCCTCCTCTGCATGCTTATGCAGGGACAATCCGAAAATCAAGCAGATAAATCTGAGGAAAGAGAAAGCAGCCTTGAGAACCCAGCCTTTCAAAGTATTGTTAGATACACCAGGCATGAATCCCCACCCACTCAGCTGGGAGTGACCCCTCCCACCTAACCCACAGGCATGCGCAGACAGAAGGAACGCATTTTCCTCCCATGATCAAAAGCAAGGCTGCATTGGCTACTTGGCATGTAAGGAGGATATAATATCCCCATTTTGCAGAAAACAATGCAAATTATGGGGTGTTATACTTTGATTCCACTTACTGTTCAGAGTTATTATTTTATTAATATTCAGTGCCTAGGATTAAAACTAATTCCCAGGTAAACCTTACCGTGGTCTCCTGGAGAGTATTGACTCCACAGCAAGGACACTTATCGCAAAATTCTCACTTAATAATTCTTGGTGAAAGGCACCAATATTTGTTCTCCAACATCCATTCAAGGTCTTTAGCACCCCACCTTCCCTGCTGCGCCCCCCACCCCCCCGGATGCCCTTGCCCTCAGTCACCTTGGTTCATCCTCATGTGGGAATCAGCAACATCAGAGCCTCAACCCTAGCTCTGCCCTCCATGGCCTTGGACATGTGGTCAGGAGATTTTCTGTCAATTTAATGGACGATGGAACAATCTGAGGACCCATGTCATTTGACATTACATGTCATACTCTAACCTGGGCTTCAATGAAAAGGTAATTGATTAAACATAGCTCATGGATATAGTGTTTGAAACATAAAGAAGACCTAAAACTGAATCAGAAATCTATGACAAGTGAGGGTTTACACAGTAGAGAAACCACAATGAATATCATTTATGTGCGAAAGCATAAAACTTAATCAAAAAACTTAATCAGAAAGCTATGACCAGTGAGGGTTTACCAGATAGAAAATCTGTGTGAATTCAGCAAAGTAACACTACCTGTGAATGTAACTAACATGGTGAGATTTTCAATGAAGACCATCACTGAGGGAGCCGCCTAGAATTCACATATAGAGAAATGACTGAATGAATATTATGTGAGTAATTTTTAACAGCCTCCCTTTCCTTGTCAATAGCAAGGATTTCATGCTGGAAAAGAGCCCACTGAATGCAACGAATATGAGGACATTTCACATACAACAACGTTAACTCCACGTGACTTATACTTTCAGCCAAAATGGGAGAGACTTCAGCCGTTATTCATCACTGAATTGGCATAAGCTAATTATACTAGAGAGAAAGCATGCCAATCTCAGAATGTAGCAGGTTTTTAGTCACCCTCCAACCTTAGACAACATGAGAGATTGCACCCTGGAGTGACTCTTGCAAATGTCCTGAAGGTGGGAAATAATTCAGCTGAAGCCTCGCATTTATACACCAACAGCTCACACTGGAGAAGACGAACATTATAAAGGTAATGTAGCCAGAGAGCTGACTTTTATTCACACCAATAAACCCACACGGGAGAGAAGCCCTATGTTTGGAATGACTGTGGAAGAGATTTCAGTGACCATCCAACACTTCGATGTCATGAGCACATTCACACAGGAGAGAAACCACAATGAATATCATTTATGTGGGAAAGCATTTAGTCAAAACCATAACCTTATTCATCGGGGAGAATTCACACTGATAAGAAACCCTACAAATGCGATGAATGTGGAAGAGCCTTTAAACGCAGCTCACACGCTTATACACACTAGAAAACTGACAGGAGATACACACTATGTCTGGAATCCATGTGGTGCAGCCTTAACCCAGAGTTCCCACTTTTAAACACCAGAGAATTCATACAGAGTAGAAACCCTGTGTCTGTAATCAATGATATGGAGCCTTCAGCCAGAAATTATCCCTTTTAAACCGCCAGGAAAGTCATGTGGAGAGAAACCCTGACCCTGTAGTCGTGGTGGAAGAGCCTTCAGTTGGAGCTCCAGACTCAGAATACACAGAGAACTCAGAGTGGGCTGCATCCCTGACACAGTAGAGAAGACAGCCCAAGGTTTCCTACGAGGAGAGCCCTCTTGGGGTACACAATCTAATCACTGCTGTAGAAGAAATCCGTTAAAATGAATGCTAGAGTTCCATTAGTCATGGAGTCACTGGACATGAGAGGGTTCACACTGAAAAAATAGTCTCAGTGTAATGAAGGAAGGACATTCTTCAGTGATTCCTTATTCCTGACTGAACAAGAAAGTGCTCACACTGAGGAGATGCCAATTCTAAAGACAATGTGGAAAACCTTTCACTTGTTATTCACATGAGAAAACTCATACTGGGAAAATAATCTATAAATAATCTGTTAGCATGCAAATGAGACAATAATGAAGTCCTTCAACAATTGTCTTTTTATTAAATATACAATATAAAGACGTAGATGGTGAAGGGTTTTGAGAAGTGCTGAAAGCAATATTCAGTATCAAGTAAGAAGAAACGAAGCAAACCTGCTTCAGTAGATCAGTATTTGCAAATATGTAAGCACTACTGAGTGGGTATGTGTCATTCACAATCATGAAATATTGGGATGAGTAAGAATGGGCCCGTTTTCTGTTAATCCTCTGTCACTGTTGATCAGTTAGACACTTTCTGTCTTTATAAAATTATAATCATAATTACAAAGACTGGGATCAATCAAGAAACAACGTTGAATGTTAACTGAAAATGCAAAACATAGTATGATGTGTGTTAACTCTTACATTAGCGTCCAAATATGTGTATACACGTTCAGGATGAATGGCTTCAAGGATAAATACACACATACTTTGTGATTAACCTCTGCTGCTTCAATTAATTCTATTACTTAACTTTCATTTACTATTTCCCACATGACTTTAAAAAAGAATCATATATTAATTTTATTTAAACAAAGGTGAATAATTGTGGGTACATGGACAGGAAGAACTCAAGAATTCAGAGTCAGACGGTGGTTTAATCCCTACTTAGCATTTTGTAGCCAAGGGTTTCTTTGTTTGGTTGTCCAAGAAGAACAGATTGATATCTTCAGGACTGAGAGGGTGAAAGATCTTTGCAGACATAAAAAGAGTTGTACTTTAAGAATGTATTCGAACAATAAGGGGTGCATATACTAAATCATGTAAACACAAAGGAGATCCCTCAGAGAGCCATTGGTAAGTCGACCTTTAAAGCTTTACTCTTTGATCTAGAAAAATGTTACTAAGAAAAGTTCCGGGAGAAAGATCAGCATAGAGACAATGTCTATTTTGTCAATTAAACCTTCAAGAAGGCTAGCTAGGGAGAGCGTACAGGCTGCATGATGAGTCCCGGCCCTTTTTCAGTTCAATTTCTTTTTCTTTGTTGGCCAAAACATTCGTTATAGCCCTGAGGTCCATTGAAGTCTAATGGGTTGGGAAACGCTATTCTCGGGCCTATAAAGCCCACCATGGGGACTTTCCTAGCATTCCAGAGGTTACGACTTCACCTTCCAATGCAGGGAATGTGGGTTCGATCCCTGGTCAGGAAGCTAAGATCTCACATGGCTCGCAGCTAAAAAACCAAAATATAAAACAGTAACAATATTGTAACAAATTCAATAAAAGCCTTTAAAAATGGTCCACATCAAAAAAAAAATCTTTAAAATTTTTTTTTTTAAAAGCCCAAGATGTGAGCTGTAATATTACTGTGTGTACATGCATCTGAGTACACACACACACACCCATGAAAGGGAGGGACAGTGTAACAACTTTCTGATCATAAAGGGAAAATGCGACTCAGGAATTATTGGCATAAAGGATTCATGCAGGAGAGAAATAAGCTAAATCACCTTGTTCATTCATTTATCAACTTTTCAATTATTAAATATTTAATGAGAACTTCCAACATTTCAAACTTCGATTGTTATGATGATTAAACTGTAAATAACACGCCTTTCTCTTCATAGAACTCTGTATTCTAATGCAGGTAGTAAGAATAAATTGCGAAATAAAATTTCTGACATTAAAAAAAGACATGTTCATACATTGTATAGTTACAAAATATCACTACTAGTCTACAATAAAAAGTTGGCACTCCATAAAGTAAAATTGACATTTAAAACAATCTCAATTCTGGAACTTTGAAAGGTTATATATTTTTAGAAAGACTGGTTAGTCAAAATATTTTACAAAATTCTCAATTTTGGAAAAGCTAGTCTGCATGAATTGGGGAGAGCAAAGCTAGACTTCCTGTCTTAAGATCCAGGTTTGCTGTTCTCTATATTCCAAAATAAGTACTTTTAAAATTGTTAGAATTCAAAACTATATGTTTGAAAATCAGTAACGATTTTTATAAGGATAAAAATTCTGCTGTACGTTCCTGTTAAAATAACTTTCATCATCCATTTTATTCAAAATTCAACCGTTTACCATTTTAAAGGATAACAGACAAGAGGATATCTACCTTGCTTTTTATATTGGACTCTTAATTTCTTTCTATTTTTTTTGATAATCCAAAACAATCCAAAATAACACATTATTATCATAAAATACAGAATTTCCCAGTGTGTTCTGTAGTGTATATAATCCCAATGCGATTATATACACTATTGCTAAATTTGAATTTAAGTGTTTTCCTAAATAAAAAATAAAGACCTAAAACTGCATTTACCTATGTGTTTCATTATGCAATAATGCCCTTTTAAGAAAGAAATGGCTTACCAGATGCAAGAATACCTGGAAATTGCATAATATGTTTTTACATTTAATAACAGAAAATAAGGTAGTAAGTGATTTTTTTGTTGATATATATTTTTATATTCTTATGTAAATTACATATTCATTGCTTCACCAATGTGATTGTTTTCTAGTTTATTTAACTCTAGTGTGAATTATAGTGCATTAACTCTTCATAGTTTTCTATTAGAAAATGATTCTTGATGAAATTCTCCATGATCAATTAACTTTGGTAAACAACACTGCCACAGTCAAGAGATGTCGCCAAACCCAAATTTAAAGTAAATACTTTTATTTTTTACAATGTCCTATTTTGAGGCTCAGAAATATCTAGCAATTTTTGCAGTTGATGCTAATTCAGATGGGTGCTAGGTTTTAGTTACACTAATTAGTGATTATTTCTTAGATGAAAATTAAAAAATCTGCAGGTGGATTCCCTTCCTCAGTGCAGGAATAATTGTGAATTAGTGTTTGTTCTGACTGAGATTACTGAGAATAATGTAATATATTTACTTCAACCTAAAGTTTGTTTCCAGGGACAAAATTCGCTATAAGTTTAATTGTTTTAAAACTATAAATCCCAGCATACATGTTTAAAAAAAAAATTTTTCCCGCTCTCTAGACCAGGGGTTGGCAAACTTTTGTAAAGCAACAGAGAGTAAATATTTTAGATTCGCCATATGATGTCTGTTGTTGCTACTCAGCTCAGTCATTGTAGCCAAAACGCAGCTACAGTAAAATGTAAATAAAAGAGTATAACTGTGTTTCAATAAAACATTATTTATAGGCAAGGAAATTTGAATGCTATATAATTTTCGTGTGTTGCAAATAGTCTTTTTATGAATTATTTTCAACCATTTAAAAATATAAAAACCATTCTTAGTTTTCAGTTCCTACCAGCACAAGCTGGATGTGGAATTTGTCCAATGGACTGTAGGAGGCAATGGCCTGTTCTCTCGAGTTACAGTGCAAAAATCCCTCCTTAGAGACCAGCATTCCAAAACGAATTGATTGTACTAGCCCTGCGCCAGAAAATATGAAAACTAAAATCAAAACAAAAGACAAATTACCAAAATCTGCCCAAGATGTGAGGGGATAAATTCCTCCACCAGGGTCCCCCCCTATACTCATGTATGGTCCCCTCATGTTGGCGTCCCCAGCCACCAGCAGTGAGTGACACTGTCCTGTCCCTGTACTCCCTGTCCGGCCGCGTGCAGGGGGCCAAAGAGTTCTGAGCAATAGTTACTTGCTGGGCACAGTTCCTCATCCATCAAATCACCACTAAATTCTGTGGCTCCCAGAAGGACAGAAAGCCGCCTTTCCAGCCCCACCCCTGGCTTGCAGTCCAGCCGCTGAGAGTCCAGCTTCTCTGAGGGCTAATGGCCAGTGGAGTCTGGCAGCTGTTGTGGGTTCTGTGCACCCAAAGGGGTTTGGGGCCGTGAGCTGTTCTTCAGCCTCACGGCCAACACCAGTGGATGACTCTGACAGTTCAAGTCACCAAACATCTTATTTTGGCAGGGGACAGAACACCTTCTACAAAACATATATAAAGAACATTTCTTTCGCCCAGGATGGGAAATCTGGGCTCTTTCACACCAGAGACAAGGATCAAAGAGCTAGGACGCGGGGTGCAGTGTGTAGTTGACCCCCGCGTTGTTGTTCCAGTGCCTGCCCTGCGCGCAGCGTGCAGACAGCGAAGCGGCCCAGCGCTGCGTCCTCCGGCTCTTAGGCTACAGACCAGGAAGCCGGTGGAGACAGAAGTGGAAGGGGCCCGGTGTCCCCGGACCGGCCAGGAGACCCCCGACGGCGCCTCTGGCTTCCGTGTCTCCCCGACTCCGCCTGCATCTCGGCCGGCGGCTCCGGGAAGGAGCGACCGCGGGGCGGGCGGAGCACACGGCAGGGCTTCGGGCTGGGGCGGCGATCGCGGCTGGGCCCATCCCCGCACGAGCTCCTGCCCCACTCGCTGACGTCGCAGGTGCTGGATGCGTGTAGGGAGCCCTGGAGGCGGCGAGGAGAGGAGCGGGGCGGCCTACAGGCCCAGGAGACGGTCCTGCTCCTCTGCGCTCAGGGGAAGCGGCAGTCATGGGAGCACCAAGGGCAGTACAGCGGCTCCTCGGCCCGGCAGAGGGCTTCCCGCCGGCCGGGCTCAGCCCAGCGGGGCCCGAACAGCACCCGCTTCCCTCCCTCGGCGCACACCCCTGCCCGGGGTCTCTGCCGCCGCCGCGGGAACTTGGGGTCGGAGGACGGAGAGAAGGGGCGCGATCCCAGCATCTCCTTTGGCCCCTGGAGCCTGCCTTGTCCTCCGCAGACAGGGACCTGTCCCTGAGCTTGGCGGTGGGGCCCAGGGCCTCAGACGCGCCGGTGCCCTGGCCCCACCCCAAGCAGAGGACCCGGTGCTCATTTTGAAATGTATAGAAATTCCAAGTTACTCTGTTGTGTAACAAGAAGTAACATAGTGTTGTAGATCAGTTATATTTCAACAGCCAACCAAGAAGCAAACAAACTCATCCAATAACAGTCTGATTTGTGGTCGCCAGAGTCAGGGCGTGGGAAGGAATGGGATTGAATGAAGGTGGCCCAAACTGCAAGCGTCCAGCCATAAGAGAGATGAAGTACCAGGGATACAAGGTAGCACATGGTAAACATAATTAACACTGCTGTCTCCTATACATAAAAGTGGTTAAGAGAATAAATTCTAAGGGTTCCCATCACAAGAAAAACACATTTTTCTATTTCTCTAATTTTGTGTCTCTATGAGATGCTGAATGTTCACTAAATTTAGTGTGATAATCATTTCATAACATATGTAAGTTTAATCATTATACACTGTAAAGTTACACTGTGCTCTATGTCAGTTATATCTCAGTAAAACTGGAAGAAGACAAATGAATAAATAAAATGGTGCTCCATTGAGCCTTGAATAAAATGGATGCTAAATGGAATTTTAATGGGCATTTTCAGCAGTTTTTGTATTCTAATAAAAACCATTATTGATTTTCAAAAGTGTATTTTATAATTGAACAATTAATTTAAAAATACTTATTTCATAATATTTTGAACAATTATCTTGGCTGTTAGAAATGGAAACCTAACTTTATACATCCCAAATCTTTCAGAATAGCTTTTGAAAGGTTCAGAATTTTGCAAAATATTTTTTAATAACCCAGTCTTTTTGACAATTTTTGGCCTTCCAAAGTTCTATAATGACACTGTTATAAATCTCATTTTTATTTTATAAAGTGGCAACTTTTCTTTGTAAATTAGTAGCAAACATGTTGTACTTACACGATTTGTAAACCCTTTTGTATGTGTGATTTTTAATATCAGAAATTTTATTTTGCAGTGTATTTGAATTGACTGCGTTAGAATATAGAGTTCTATGAAGATAGGAACATTGTATTATTTACAATTTAGTGCTCATAACAAGCCAAGCTCTGAAATCCTGGCAGCTTTCAGTAAATATTTGTTAATAATTGAAATTTTGATAAATTAATGAATAAGGTAACTTAGATGCTCTTTCTCCTGATGACACATTTATGCCATTTATTCCAGACTCACATTTGCTCTTTAGGATCAGATGGATGTTATATGCCCTCCCCCTTGCTTGCATGTTTGTGTGTGTGCGTGTGCATGTACACAGACAGGAACACAGACACACAAAGGTTGCAGGCAACATCCCATGCTTTATAGACCCCTACAATACCATGCTTTCACCAATTAGACGTCAGTGGACTTTAGGGTTATAATGAATGTTTTTAAGCCAACAAAGTAAAAGCAATTTATCTGAAGAGGAGCCAGACCTTATCATGCAACCCCTACCATCTCCAGATCTGAAAATGGAACTCTCCATGTCTGCAATGATTCATTTTATTTTATCTTACCTTATTTTATTTATTGGGGTATACTTGCTTTACATTGTTGTGTTTTTGGAATGATCTTCCAACTCTCGGTTTTGACATATCTATCTGTTCTTGGTGGGGAAAAAAACCTTTTGGCTAAAAAATTCTGATGTAGGAATAAATCCCTGTCTAACTGAATTCTTTGGATTTTCATGGCTGGGTCTACAAATTCTCCAGGACTAGGACTCTTGTGAAAAATTAAATTTATTTGTAATTCAATTTTAAGTTATAAGGGGCACATTAAGTGAAAATATAAAAGGAATAAAATAATTGAAGCACCAGGTTTTACAGTGTTTCAAGAGAGAGTGTTTCTACCTTGTGAGTTCATCAGTGTGAATCAAAGTTAAGGTTCTGCGGAAGTGTGTCCCACATTTATCACATTAAGGTTTCTCTCCAGTGTGAGTTTCTGGTGTATTTAAATGTGAAGCTCCAGTTAACTATCTTCCACATTTATAACATATATAGGGGTTCACTTCAAGGTGAGTTTTCTCATGTCATCTAAGGTTACAGCATTGCCTGAAAGCGTTCCCACATTCATGAGACCTGCATGGTTTCACTCCAGTATAAATTAGCTTATATTAATTCAGTGATGAATAAAGGCCGAAGGCTCTTCCAAATTGATTGCAAGCATAGGGTTTCTGTCCTGTGAGAGGCCACTCATGTGGCGTGAAAGTTGAGTTCTATGTGAAATCTCCTCATATTTGTGACATTCAGTGGGCTCTTCTCCAGTGTGAAGTCTCTGCTTTTGATAAGGAAAGGAAAGACTGTTAAAAGTTTGCTCACATAAAATTCATTTCTTTACTTCTCTACACATGAATTCTAGGATGCTCCCTCAGTGATGGTCTCCACTAACTACGCCCCCACCATGGTACTTATATTCACATAGAGTCTCACTTTGCTGAGTTCACATAGATTTTTCTATTTCGTAGCCTCTCACTGCCATCGTTTTCTGATTAAGTTTTAGGTCTTCTTTATTTTTCAAAAACTATATACATGAGCTACATTTAAGCAACTGCCCTTTTGAGACTCAAGGTACGGTTTGTCTTTGGGGCAATATGGTTCCAAATGCAAACTATTCAAAAACCTCTGCTGGGCCTGCGTTTAAGTCCACTTTCAGTCAGGTGGTTGTGCTGAATTCCTCTTACCCTAAGATCATGTCTCTAATGTGGACAGCGGAGTTCATCCCCATAAACTTACTGTTGACCTTCAGATAAATGGGTTCTTCCTGAAGCTACCGTCTGTGAACATGTTTAAAATATTGATCTTTAACACAGAGAAAAGGTATGAAATGGAGGAATATATCAGTAATTGGAAACATATTATAGGATATTGACAGTTAGAATATATCTTTAAGGGTAAAAGAAACGAAAAATAAAATGGGTGGGATGTTGGCGACATCAAGATGAGGAAAAGCGCTGAAAGGGAGGGACCGAAACAATGGGCGCTTCGTTTAAGTTCAGCACCAGTAACAGCAGAGCCATCCTTTCATCTAAGGCCAAGGAATATGCAGAAGGTTAGATTAATAAGATTGATACGTTCACAGAATTGTGGCACTATAGGAGGGATTTTTCTATATTGACTTCAACAAGATTCCAAAGACACTTCACTCAGAGAAACCTGCAATTGACATTACCCCAGTTCTGGATGAAGTTCACAGTCACATGTCTTGAAAGTCACTGATTCTTAAAAACATGCTGGACTTTCTGATTCAGGCTGCCCCATGTCCCCAAATGTCCAGAGGTGATGGTCGAGGATGACAGTACTGAGAAAATGCAGCTGTGTGTATCGAAAGCTCAAACTCTGTTTGACGTCAAGTCCAATATTCCTCTGGGCTGACTTGGCGTATGCCTTTCAGATGCAATCCAGAGATGGGAACACTCTGAATACAGAGTGACTTTCATGATAAAGGAGCATCACATGTGGGGTGGTGTGAAATAACCTGCACAGTCCACAACAGAATGTGAATTCTGAGCTGACTGGAAATTAAAAAGTGTGTACTTGGGAATTCATAAATATCCCTTCTACCCACTACTTTCAGTTAAATCTACAGACTAAGCCCAAGGCAGGCGATATATATGTTCCGCCACTTATCAGCAGTGACTACAGGCAAACTATTCCCCAATACAATCCTCACTGTTCTCATGTGGGAAATACTTTAATAACCTCTCAAGAGAGTTGAGTGATTAAATGAGCTGACATGACATGTCTGAACATAACAAAACCCAATAAATAAAAGCTACAGGTGAATTAGTCATTAAAAAGTCAGAGAGTCTTGATGCAATGTCCACCATTTTGTGTGAGTGAACAGATTGTATATACAACATGGGGTCCGCAGTTGCTGTCTACTTAACCTCGACACATACCATGCATTCATCACCAGATATGAGGACAGACGGGCTCAACTTCACAAGCCAGTGGTCTCGGGGCTGCCAAACGGTAAGATGATCCCCGACTGACCTTTCCTGTGGGTTGAGGTTCCTATTTCCCTCCTCGTTTCCTGGGACCTCACCGCTTTGACTATCATTGTGTCTCCTGTACCTTCCTCCTGTCTTCCCTGCTCACAGACTAACAGGAGACTCTCAATGCTTCAGGCCTCTCCAGGGCTTCAAATATGGCCACAGTTTTCTAAGTTTTCCTCTACCTACTATATCCTCCTCAATGCACCAATTAAGGAAAAAATGCTTTCTGTAAAGTGCTTCCAGTTTCTGAACAAAGGTTACCTAAACAGGGGGAAAATGGCTGGTTTGGGACAAGAATGAAAGGGAATATTTTGTTTTGACTTTTTAGAGTTTTCAAAATTGTCAATTGTATTCTGAGAAAACAGATTAAAAATTGGAGGAAAAAAAAAAAAGCAAAATTGGATCCACTCTGCCCTCTGGGCCAGTCCTGCTGAAGGGCTTCTCTTTCTCCTGCCCCCTCAGCCCTGCACAGCCCTCTAGCCAGCACCTCTGACCCTGGACGTATTGAACTTACCCGTCCACACACCACTTCCCCTACCAGGCCTTGAACTTCTGCTCTTGCTCATCCCTCCACTTGTGTCCATCACATGACAGAGCTCACTGCATCACAGACTCGCTTATGGAGTGACTCACACCCCTGTCAAGACCATGGCTGAGGGGAGAGAAATATAACCTCTCATGTGCCCTCTTTACCATCACTGCCTTCATGGAGTCTGGAAAACGTCGGTGTAAATGTTGGAAAGGAGACGGTTGCTGTATTAGCGCTTGGCCTACTCCACGATCCTCACAGAGATGCCAGATGACAGGACTAGTGCTCAGAGCCTTGACTCCCTCCTGGATACAATTAGAGCACTCAGTCCAAGTGGTGACACCTTTCTATCCACTGGAAACTGTTACCATTTCAGGAGAAAGAGCAAGTCCCCACCCACTTGGGGACATGTTGCCAAGAACTCAGCTGCTAGTATTCTCTCTCAAGACACTGTTTACTCTAAGCAGGAAATCGAAGGAAAGAGAAGAAAGCCATGACACTTGAATTTTATGTAGAGTTTTCAGACGTAACAGTCATGAATCCATAAACCTTTATCTGGGAGTGAAAAACCACCCCACCTGCAAATATGAAGTGGTCAACGAGAAAAGGGGAGTAATCTTGTTTCAAAGGGTCAAACTAGGAAGGCTTTGGCTACTGCTTCTCATAAGGGAAATATTAGTATCCCAAATTTATTTATTAGGAAATAAAAACCAAAGAGTTTTTAAAGGTAATTAACCCATGATATTCCAAGTTATTATTCAGTTTCCTCACTGACCCCAAATGCTAGGAGAACCTCCAGTGCACTGACCCCACTATCCTAACATCTCTGCCAACCTGTCTTCATGTTTATTCCAAATTAATCAAATTAAGTAATTTCAACATATAGTTATGAAGACCAACAATTTCCATGTTCCTCTTTTCATATTCCTTCCAAATTCATCACATCTGCTGATCAAGTTTCCAGTCTTTGAGGGCTCCAACTACCTGCTTCTTCCATGACTGAATCTAACTAGGATATTAAATCTGGTGGGGTTCAGAAATCGCCCAACATCTTTCAAATATCTCTGGCCATTGTACTATATCTAGATAATTAAGTCTTATTCTATGCCTCACAAATATTTCAGACTTTCTCCATTTCTTTTGATTTTTAATCATACTCAGTAGTTTCCTCACTTTCCACAAAGGGAATCACCTTCTACTAGACAGATTAATCAGATAATATGAGGAAATTCTTCAGCTCACTGTCACAAAATCTGCAAATATTCCTCATTGTTGACTCCCAAGCCCGTAGGAAGAATTGAAGAATCATCTCTTCCTTGGCCAAGCCCAATTTCTCCAATTGTATTCTTTTCTCTCCTGCATCCCTGGAAACGTCATGTAATTGATTATAATTTAAGTATTATTTACCTTGGTATTAAAATACAAATGCTTTAAAACACTAAAAATATCTTCCTTGAATGTTTGATATCATCAAAAAACACCAGTCTTTATGCAAAGCCACACAAAACCCAAAGCCACCAAAGCCTGGTGGACTGTTGTAGGTTAAACCCATTTATATAAAGACTGATCCTCTTGCTGCAAATTCTCTTCCCAGAACTGGCCACAATTCACAAAACAGTGAGACATCTGGCCCAAGGCATCAAGATTGCTTTCGGAGGCTTTTAGAATATTCGCAAATTAAAGAAATCACTTATACTTTCCTTACATGTATCTAAGTGGTTAACCTGTTGAGAAGGAAAAGATTGTGTTAGGGAAGTTATTTCTGGATTAGATTTATCCTAATTGGCATCCAGATTAAAGGAGTTCTTTCTTCATGATTATAAAATATATGAGGTTATCAAATCTATTAACAGGAACCCACAGACAATTCTATGCCTGATTCTATAGAAAGAGACTAAAACTTTGAACTCAGGAGTGTGGTAGCTGCATACTTAAGTAAATACACAAACACAGTTTTCCCATACATTTTATTTCCGGTGATTACTAAAGAAAAATTTCCCCAGGAGGAAACAAAGTCATTTATTATTCAAGGAATTTTAAATCTGAAGATGGTTATTTAATTTGATTAAAGACCTTTGGTCACAGGCCATCTGAGAGTAGATTAGGTTACCGTGTACATGGAATTTCTGTGGATTTACAATTCATAAGTAATATTCAAGTGTAACTTGCTTTATGACTCTACAGTTGACTTTTCTGCAATTAGTCCAGAGAGGAAAACAGGAAAAAAAGAAAAGAAAAAAAAATAACAGACGAGAAGAGATATCGTGAAATATTAGATGTGTTGCCTGTAGGTTCTATTCAAGACAACAGGGAAAGGAGAGTTACTTAGCTAGTAATTTAAAGAAGGAAGCTCTGAGGCACTGACATTTAACCTGAAAGTGAAGCAGTGTAAGTGTAGCTGGAACTATGTATGTGGATATCAGGGAGGAGATGAACAGAGACGAGAGCGCTCATTGTAGAGCTAAAATCGATGCTTGGTTCTGTTTGTGTGGTTCTGGGACGTTATGTCAATGACTGAGCCCCAAATAATTAGTGGAGCCGCTATCTGAGACTGCAGACGAGAGGAGAAGTAGTTTTTATTTGGGGAGGAAGTTCCTGTCTTCTGTCTGATATACATTTCAGTGTAGGTGCCTGCTTCCCATGCAAGTATGGATGACGCCTCAGAAATGAAATCTAGCATTCGTTTTTACGCATTATTATCATAGTGGTAACAGTCGAAGACTGAATAATTATAACAGTTTTTGAAGATGGTGTATATAGTAAAAAGAGAGAAGAGGGCTACAATGGAGTCTTGAGATGTTGAAATAGTATTGTTTGAGGAGAACCGCACACAGTACACTCGGAGGAACTGACTAGTTTAAAGGCAGTAGGGAGTGTGCGATGTCAGAGAAACTTGGAAATATAAAGTTCCTGACCGAGGGCATAGTCCAGTTCTGCTTGGGTCCAAGTAAAATACTGAGAAACATTCATTGGATTTAATTACGGAGATATAACTATAATGTTATAAAGGTTTATGTATACGCAGGTCAATAGTAACAGGGAGATCACCCCTAGTAAATCAAACTGTGGGAGGGGCGCCCAGAGATTGTCACTAATCCTGCACTGCTCTTTCAGTTTACTTTGGAAGGAGGAAGTACATTGGGCAGGAATTAGAGAAAAATTGGCTCAAAGATTTTGTTTCAAGAATGAAGAAACTGAAAAAGATGAAAGGGAATGGACTGGGAAGTGATGGGTGTTTGTTGGTACAAGAGCTTCAGTTTACAATTAATAATAAAACATTCTCCAGAGAGCAGGAGAGAAGGGGATACATTTGAGGAAAATGGGCTTATCCAGGCGTAGAAATGACTTTCAGTTTAAACAGGAGCGGCATCGTCAATGGGTGAAGATGCAGGAATAGGTGTTGACTTCATGACAGTGAGCTGAAACATTTCTTCAATTTATCTACTGCATGTGCATGGTTGGAGGTGAGCACACTATTGAAAGTGAGGGAAGGTGAGAATTTCAGGGATTCAAAAAAACGAGGGGAACATTCGAAGTGTGTGTAAAGCATGGGAGAATGATTTATGATCACGTCCTGGTAGGATGCCAGATATTTATAAAACTCATTGGGAGATACCTATGATAGATGCAGCCATAGGAAGGGGAGATTTTTTTGTCATCTCTGATTGGGGTCTTGATCATCAGCTGTGCTGAGAGGTCAGATGGACCTGAGAATTGTTCCATAAAACTCAGGCGACATGGGACTTATCGGGAGGCTGGGTCAGTGCACTGGAGGATTCCTGTGTTGGGAGAACCTAAGCACGGTAGTCATTGTGTGAACAGACTGGAGGGGAAGTGTTGTGATAACAGGGAGGATTCCAACCACTGATTTGGTAGGTGACATATCCAGGTCAAACTTGAATCTGGGAGCCACACCTCAACACCAGCATATGTAGGAATTTGAGATTCAGAAACAGCCTGAGCTACGTTTGAATTCTAGCTCTGTCATTTTCTAGCTGCATGATTTTATCAAATTAGCAAAATTTCGGAACCTAGCTTATGTTACTTGTTAAAAGGTAACTAATCTATAAGTAACAGGGTTGTACTAAAGACAAATGAGCAAACGTAGGTAATTTTCAATCACAGGGTCTCAAAAGGAATGTTTTCTCTTTTCAGTGTCTCAGGATCAAAGGACTGTGATCCACCCTTGTTCCTGACACATTATCAGTATTTGTTTACATAGTAGTTAATGATTAACATTGACTTAGGTAACACTTGACAGTTTACACATACTTTCCTATAGAAAAATTATGAAATGAAGAATGTTTCTCCCCATGACATTTAGTAGGACAGAACTCCACCTACTATTTCACTAATGTATCTGAAGGTGTCGAGTAAATTTCACCCCAAATTAAACTTCACTCTCTATTTGATGAGCGTGTCTGCCCTGTGTGGATTGTGGTACCCAACGGTGGGCTTATGATGTACGTACTCCTGCTGCTTTCCTCTGCAATGGGTTTTTAGTCCTGATTTGTGTGACAAGACCTTCCAACAAGACATGAGTCCCTGGATTGTTTTCCCCACCATTAAGTAGATCCAAAGTGGCCTGGCCACATGTCCAAGGCCATGGAGGGCAACAATAGGGTTGAGGCTCTCATGTTGCCTGATTCCCACATGGGGCGGAACCAAGGTGACTGAGGGCAAGAGCATCTGGGGGATGGGGTCAGGGCACAGCAGGGAGGGTGGGGGCTCTGAAGCACTGGGGCGGGTGTTGTAGAAAAAATCGGGTGCATTTGATCAAGAATTACTTCAGGAAACATTTGAGAGTGGTGTTCTTTCTGTGGACTCAACATTCCCCAACTGATCATTGTGCGGGTTTCCTGGAGCCTGGTGTAATTCCTAGAAACTGAATATTAATGAAATAACTCTGAAAAAGTAGCTCTAATAAAAGTACAATACCCGGGGTCTTCCCTGGTCGCACAGTTGTTGAGAATCTGCCTGCCCATGCAGGGGACACGGGTTCGAGCCCTGGTCTGGGAAGATCCTACATGCCGCGGAGCAACTGGTTCCGTGAGCCACAACTATTGAGCCTGCGCGTCTGGAGCTTGTGCTCTGCAACAAGAGAGGCCGCGATAGTGAGAGGCCCGGCCACCGCGGTGAAGAGTGGCCCCTGCTCGCCGCAACTAGCTAAAGCCCTCACAAAGAAACGAAGATCCAACACAGCCAAAAATAAATAAATAAATAAATTTATTAAAAAAAAAATAATTACAACACCCAAGGATTTTCATTTTTTATGTGTAAATGAAAATATTACTGTCTTGATTATGTGCAGTAGCCTACACTGCCTTATTGTTGACCCTGGAGAGAGGGGGGTTCACCATATCTACACATGCCTGTGGGTTAGGTGGTAGGGCTCATTCCCAGGTGAGTGGTTGGGCATTCATGCCTGGCATACCTAACAATGCTTTAAATGCCTGGATTCTCTTGGTTGCTTTCTCTTTCCTCGTCTTTATCTGCTCACTTTCTCATCTGACCCTGCATGAGGATGCAGAGGAGGATAAGTGGTGGCTGAGTTCCTGACAATGAAACAACAGGTGAGGAGAGACTTATTTTTATTCTTGAATTGCTCCATCTTTTGCCAAATGGTCAGGTTTCTCCTTTTGGCCTGGATCTTCTAAGTGCACCCATGAAATACTAATGCCAGTTATGTTCAACACCCTGTTAGGGAGACTGATGTGGAAATACTCTCCTTCCGTCATTCACACCCAATTGTTCCAGACTTCATTAAGGCTGTGACTTCACAGAACAGATGGGAGAGATTTTCACTACAAACAATACATACAGCCCTTAGGCTCAGTAGAGAAAAATTCCCTAACTACCATGTGAATGACTACAACGGCCTTAGGTGTGTGGTGAACACAGGTGATAGTGATGAAAGAAACAAGTTTCCAGACGAGGGGGAGCAGATGTGACATCAGGTGAGTTTAGTGGGAAAGGTGCTGGGGTGGAGATGGGTGCTGGGCAATAAAGAGTAATGAGAAAATTTTTACTATTTCTAATTTTTAAAATATTAAACTTTTTATAGAATATATTTGAATATTGTTATATCTACAAAAGAATATAAATAAAATTTCCTTCCTAAACTTCTTCACAATAACTCAGTTATCCTATGTGTACTTTTCTTTTTAAAGAGTTTCCAATTTATTTATTTATTATTGGCTATGTTGGGTCTTTGTTGCTGAGCACGGGCTTTCTTTACTTGCGGCTAGCATGGGCTACTCTTCGTTGAGTTGCACGGACTTCTCATTGTGGTGTCTTCTCTTACTGCTGAGCACGGGATCCAGGTGTGCAGGCTCAGTAGTTGTGGCTCATGGGATTGGCCGCTCCTCAGCACGTGAGATTCTCCCAAACCAGGGATCAAACCCAAGTATCCTGCATTGGCATGCGGACTCTGCACCACTGCACCACCAGGGAAGTCCCTCCCTATGTGTTTTTCACCTTTGTTCAAACTTGAAAATTGAATGTAACATATGCAGATTATTATTTTCTTAATTGTAACTGTGTATTGAGGAGAAAGTGTATGATAGACAGAATGAAATGTAGGGCACTGGACAGCAAATGATAGATTAGGGAGCTCCAAGCCCTCACTCCCCGCCAGTGACATCAATACAGCAGCCATTATTTGTCAGCACAGGGGACCCAAGAAGTGGCAACAATGATCTCTTTTCTGCTCCCACCACTCTCAGACCTGGGAGGAGTACGGATTTCCTGCCAATATGTGTGTGTGTGTGTGTTTCTTTTTTCTTCATGCCACAGCTGGACTTGCTGATTGAGCCTGCGTGTTTGAAGAAAGCAATGGCCATGTTGCACTAACAATACAGTGGACTCTCTGTCGCTCTTGTGTCTTTGGGAGTTGAGTGCACACAAAATTTGTATGATGGATCCAGGCGCAAACTTCCAGTTGTCCCCTTGGCTCATACCTTCTATACAAGGGGAATGTTCTTCCCTTGGGATATCAGCTCAAAGCTTTTGGAAAGAAAGGCTGCACAGGTGTAGGTTGGGGCCAGTAACCCTCGGCATGGACGACTGGGCAAACTAAGTGAATTGCTAGGGGCTCCTGATATGAGGAAACAGGCTGAGGACATAGGGAGCCCACGCCTGCAGAGTGAAAGTTCTACTTGCCTGTAGGTGGCTCTGGGTGTGGGTGGAGGAGCGACATTGAGGGGCTGAGATGCCAGCTGCCTGTCCCAGGACTGCAGAAGGAGGGGGCAGAAAAGCAGGAAGTGTGTCTTATGTTTGTTTCTGACACACTCATCTTTCTGGCTCTTGACCCCAGGCTATAAGGAGGAATTTATTCTTGTTTTTCAAAGTTGCTTTACCTATTCCAATCCTTTACTTTTCCATTTACTTTTTTCAAAAGATATGTATAAACTTGCTATTTTCATTAAACAGTTTGTCATCAACATTTTTTCCAAGTCCGTACCTATAGATCTAGCTCATTTAAAAATATATCAGTAAACCAAAGCACAAAGTGATAGTACTGCATTGTCTGAATGTACTTGAAATTTACTTACCTGGTCCCTCTTAATGGCTGTTTTCTAAATGTTCTGTTCTTAAGTAATACTGATATCAATATTCTTATTACACATGTATTTGCACAAATGTTCCCACCCACCCACTTCTTGCCATTTGACTTTGCTTGTGGAATATATAAAGATCAATTAGGTGGTCAAGTTATCAATCGTTTCCTTTATGGCTTCTGGGCTCTGGTTTTTATGTTTTAGTACCATCTCCACTCTGCAATTGCAGAATAAAATGTCATCCGTGTTTTCTATTGGTAGTTGTTTTGGTTTCAGCTTACAGTTCACTCAGTCCATCCCCCTGCAGAATTTTCCTTGTTTACAGCGGCCGGCGGCCCAGGAATAGCGTGAAGAGCGCGTCTCCCTCGCGGCAGCCTCCCGGCAACATCCTCCCAGCTCCTCGTCCCCCGTCTGCTGCAGGGGTCGCACCGTGTCGTGCCGAGCCGCGAGCTAGCTCCGAGGCGGACGCCCCGAGACGAGCTCGGGCGTTTGGGCGGCCCGCGCTGCACCCTCGCCGTTCGGCGATCGGGATCCGGCCCGGGGACGTTCGAGCCGGTTGTCGCGTGCCACCTGGCGGCCGCTTTTATATCGTCCCTTGTCTCCGGAGCTTCGGCGATCTTCGCGAGGGCTGAGACTCGGCCGCCGGGCACCTGGCAGAGTTCCGGGAGGCCGTAGACGCTGGTGGCGTCTATCCCGGTGGCTCCGAGGCCTGTGCGTCTCCTGTTGTCGCTGGAGATTGGGCGTGCAGGTTTATGAGGGTGAGACCGTTGCCGCGCTCGCGAGTGGGGTTTGAGGGTTGCTTTGCTTGGTCGACCAGCATCTGCCCGTGCCCCTCCAGCCGCGGGGACCGACCGGAGTGGACACGACCTGGTCCCGCCGCCGCGTTGTGAAGGGAGAGCGTCTTCCGAGCCCTCTGGAGCGCCTGAGGTTTGATGGTCCGTTCTTATGAGTCACTTTAGGGGCCTTCATTTTCTACCACCTCGGTTCCCCAGCGTCCCACTTCGGAGGTGGGGAAGGGACCGGGCCCGGGCGTTGAGGTCGTTGAATGGCGCGACGTGCTTTTTGGCTGGCGCGCTTGGGTCCCGGTCTCCGGTGCATGGGCGCTTTCTGCTTTCGCGTTTTGGACGGGCAAACCCGTGTACTGTGAGGCCCGCGCTGCGCTCCCTAGTAGTCGTTGAGTGGTGGTCTGGGCGGTTCGACGGGCACTCCCTGGTGACCTCTGAACGCGGGGAACGCCCAAGTTGCTGCGCGTGGTCATGAGAGGGTATCTGTGCCCGGCGTCGTCCTCCATGTGTCCAGGTGGTCGTTCTTTTGTTTTCCAAGTATGCCTGTGGATGGCTGAAAGTCTCTTATGGGCGTGGACGGCGCCAAGTTTCCGCCGGCTTTCTCTCTGGATACCGTTTGCCCTAATTCCCAAATATGATTCTCTCCGCATTGGGTACGGCCGGATGGCGAAACGAAGAGGCACTGGAAGGGCGACTCCTGGCTCCCCGTCCTCCTTCCCAAGGGAAGGCGACGCCCCGGCCAGTAGGGCGCCGGTGCTGCGTCCCGGCCGCCTTGGGGATCCAGTGCGTCCCGTTCCCATCGCCGTAGTTCCTCCACAGCGGCCACTTACTCCGAGATCCGCGAGAAGCGGTCAAGGGCCAGGGCAGATGGGATTCCACGCAGGCCGAGGTGCGTCTACGGGGGAGCGCCCGGCGTTCCCTCTTCTGTTGGCATAGTCGGCGAAGCGCTTGTGTGTCGACTACACACAGGTCCCCTCAACGCAGTTGATGACACGGACAGTCGGGGGCGAGCTCCAGGCGCGTCTACGGTCACGCCTGGGGCTTGGTGGTCGGAGAAGCCTAACAAATGGGGAAATGGGGAGCTGCCTGGGGCGTCTGGTGATGGTCGTACGAGGCACGAGGCCGTGCGCGGTTGTCAGAGGCTCCACGAGAAAATCTCGTCCCGGAATGGCCTCTGAACGCGAGTGTGGACGGGGAGACAACCCGGAGAGAGAAATGGGACCCGTGGTGGACCCAGAGGGGACGAGTGCAGAGGAACGGAGGCGCACCTTCTCCTGCGTGCCATCCAGATCTATCCCGGTGGTTTTCCCTCCATTTGGTTGTTATCTGGCTTCCGCTGCTGCAAGGACGACTAGATGGCCATACATCGGTGTCGTGGCAAGAAAAAATTTCAGTGACTTGAGAATTTGCTTTGCGATCCATTAGTGTACACACTGGTGAAATAAGAAGTTCTGAGACATACAGAATTGTAAATTAATACTGTCATCGTTACACAACATTATTGTAATTATTACCATTGTTTGTAATTAGCGAAAAAACAGTAAAGTTGATTCACACAAGTAGCTGATTTATTGAAGATGATCAAAGAAGGGGTTTCAGTATTTCTAAATCCTCCTAAATGGGCAGAGAGCAAGGTGGAGACAACAGGTATGTGCCAGGTAAGGCTGTGATGGGGGTGAGAGTAAAGGGCAGTGCTGAGAAGAAAGATTATGGAGGGTTTCTGAGGTAGAAGAGGTTGGAAAGCATTTTTAAACACATGTGGGGGATAGATCTGATAGGTTGCATTTTAAAGAAAGAGAAAGGCTCGTTGCTAGTCTCCGCAGAAGGATTCAGCAACAGAGTACCTTTAACATTTTACCAAATGCTCTCTCAGTTAAAAATACTCCACGTTATAAATCCTTTATAAACATATCTTACACATTTGCTAGCAGCAGAATAATGCACGCCAAGGTTATTCATTGCTGCATTGTTTGTAATATAGATTATTGAATATCAGCGTTCATCCCAAGGTGGATTGGCAAAGTGCATTATAGTACATCATCCATTCAGTGTACTGTCGTGCAGGAAACCATGTCTTGATAGAGGATAATTTGCAAGATATTGTCAAATGAATAAAATCAAGATATAACAAAACACCGTGATTAGTATTCTATTTGTGATTTTAAATAGAGTGCCAAGGAGAAAATATGTTCATATTTGCTTGTATGCACATAAAGACACCCGGGAAGTATGCATGGGAAAACAGATACATGGTTACCTGTGGAGGGCCAGGGCTCCTGGGCAAAGACGGGAGGAGGTGGTGGGGGGCACGATGCAATGCAAAATATTTTATATTTTCAGGACCTTCAACCATGTACATATAACCGCTCTAGAAATTCAAGAAATTGAATGTCTTAAACCTCCAAAGATTAAAATGCATTTACTATTTCTACCAACTCTGAGTACATTTCAAGTTTGTTTTACCATGGAGATTTGCCTTCTCTAAAATGTCTACTCAAGCCTTCCGTGGTGATTTTGACTATTTTCCTTTACTTCGGTAGGAGACAAAGAAAACCAGGGGAATCACTGCTGTGTAGTTCATCAGTCCCCCCCGTGGTTCCCCTGCTTTTTTGTCCTTTCAAATACTTTATACACTGTGTGTTTTTGGTGCTATTTTCATAATTTTTATTTGCAAGAAAGAGGAATATAGGAGAAATAAAGCTGTATTAGTGTTTTGCTAGGGTTGCCAGAACAAGATACTGCAGACTGGGAGGCTTAATTTTCTCACAGCTCTGGGAGTCCAAGATCAAGGTGTCCACAGGTTCAGTTTCTTCTGAGGCCTCTCTCCCTTGCTTGCAGATGGCCGCATTCTTGCTTCATCCTCACATGGACTTACCTCTATGAGCTGAGTGTGCATGGCTGTGTCCTAATCTCTTCTTATAGGGGCACAGCTGTGGATTAGGGCTCACCCATATAACACATTTTCACTTAATCACCTCTCCTAAGGCCCTATTCCCAAATACAGTCACATTATGAGGTACAAGGGTCTGGACTTCAACATATGAATTTATAGAGTTCCAGTTCAGACCTTAAGGGCAGCTGCTCCCCGTTGGTTGAAGCAGAAATCTCAGAGGATAGAGGAGTCTTCCCACATGACCTAGAACTTCTTGACCCAGCCAAGTCATGACCATAAGCCTGAGTCCCTGTTGTTTTACCACATGTCTCTCTTACTGAGAGTGTAGGTCAGGGAATGAATAAGAAATTATGTCCTCAGTACATTGTCACTACATATTTCATCCTTTTGGAGGCCAGGTGTTCACAAAAGTAAAGAAGTTATGTTTTGCTCAGCATGTTCTTGGCCTTGGAAGGTACACAACGCACTGAGGAAGCAGCCTAAGTGTCTCCCATATGCTGAGCAGGCCACAGACACAGGAGCAGGAGACAGCCATTAGAGGCCACAGCCTCACTGGGAAGCAGCTGCATCACCAGTTTTGCTCAATCAGATCTGTGTTCTAGGTGCTGAGCTTGAGGAGGGCGTCAGTCCTGGGACACTGTGGACACGATGCAGAAAAATTAAACCCAGAGTCATACTTAAATAGAAAAAAAGTGAGCTATTAAATTTTATTGCCTCCACTGAGCTATAAACTTGGTGAAGGTGGTAATGTTATACATTTCACCTCTTAGTCTCCAGAAAATGTCACATGCTGGAATCCTGGAGACTCTCAATGAATATTTGTTACTTTAATGAGTGGTGTGTGAGAGAGCTACCTGATTTTTATTGAAGACTGTTGTCCTATGATAATTTATCTACGAAATCCAGAACACTTGGGAGATATGTTTTCCTTTAATTATCTGATGGATACTGTGGACCCTCCACCTAGTAATGCACATGCACAGACACAAACACATCACTGCACCAACATCAAGTGTTCTATTTCCCTCTTTTCAAGCTCATAGACCAATCCATTAGCATTCTATATGTATGGGCTTTATAATGGTTTTGTGTCTGTGTGTGTGTGCATATCAAGAAAGAAAAAGTAATCGATTTGAAGGGAGAGAACACACCAATGTAGCTCCTCTCTCTCTCAAGCCAACCTGACAGCAGATAAACTTATGACATAGGCATTCTCCACGGGGACCATCTCTTTTCCCCAAGTCTTTATTTATTTTTAACATCTTTATTGGAGTATAATTGCTTTACACTGGTGTGTTAGTTTCTGCTTTATAACAAAGTGACTCAGCTCTACCCTGGTCTTTATTGATTAGCACCATTCTCATTGGAGCAAGAATGGAACTCAGGAGGGGGACCAAGTCCCTCTGAGTTCCCCGGCTCACGGTGCAGAGGGTGGGAGGGGCGCCCCAGCCCCTGCACCCGCCCCCGGTTACTCCCTGCAAAGTAGGGGCCACAGCGTTGGCAGCAGAAGCAGCACAGCCACTCCTCTCCTCTTTTGCTTACTGTTCTCATGGAATATCTTTTCCCATATTTTCACTTTCAGCATATGAGTGTCCTTACTTCTAAGTGAGTCTCTTGTAGACAACATAAGTTGGACCCTTTTTATGTCTAGCTTGTCCATCTTTGTTTTTTAACTGATGTGTTTAAGATATATATATATATATATATATATATATATATATATATATATATAAATTACTGATATGGAATGACTTTTAATTGCCAATTTTTCTGTAATGTCATATACCTTTTCTGTCCCACATTTTCTCCCATACTGACGTCCTTTGTGCTTACTTTTTGTACTCATTTTAAAAATTTATTTGACTGTTCCAGGTCTTAGTTGTGGCATAGGGGACCTTTGATCTTCTTTGCGGCATGCTAACACTTAGTTGTGGCATGTGGGATCTAGTTCCCTGACCAGGGATTGAACCCAGGCGCCCTGAATTGGAGGCATGGAGTCTTCGCCACTGGACCACCAGGGAAGTCCCCTGACTTACTTTTAATTTCCTTCTGTGTATATATTCTATAGATATTAAATTTCTGGATACCATGGAGATTACATAGAAAATCCTATCAAACTAGCTTCAACTGATATCAACATAGTTTTAATCACATGCAAAATCTCTATTACATCTCCTATTACATTACACATTAATTACATGTTATTAATGTCACAAATCACATAATTATACATTGTTTTCTGTTAGTGTAGATGTATGAATTAGTTATTTGGGGATGCTATAACAAAGTGCCACAGCTTTGGTAGCTTATAAACAGAAGTTTCTTTCTCATGGTTCTGGAGGCTGAAGTGTGAGATCAAGGGCGTTAGGTAAAGGTCTTTTTCTGAGTCATAGACTTTTCATTATATCATCACCAGGAGGAAGGGTTTAGAGAGCTCTCTGGAATCTCTTTTAAAAGCACAGGAGAGACTTCCCAAGTGGCCAGTGGTTAAGAATCTGCCTTCCAATGCAGGAGACACGGGTTCAATCCCAGGTCAGAGAACTAAGATCCCACATGCCACGGGACAACTAAGCCCATGTGCTGCAACTACCAAGTCCCCGTGCCACAGCTGGATAGGAAGCCTGGGCGTCACAACAAATATCTCACGTGCTGCAACTAAGAGCCAATGCAGCCAAATAAGTAAATAAATACATATTTAAAAATAAATAAAAGCACACAAATCCTATTCATGGCGACTTTGCTGTCATAACCTAAGCACCCCCCAAAGGCCCTACATCCTAATATCACTACATTTGGAGGTTATATTTTTAACATGAATTTTAGGGGAAACAATCACACAATACCAATAAATTTATAATTATTTTAATATTTTGGATTTAGAAAATATCCCAGAATAATAAAAAGTGTAGTTACAAGTCAAAATTATAGCTTTTTTTTCTATTTGTCCATTTATTTACCTTTATCAGATAAATTTATATTTTCATATGACCTCAAGTTACTGGTGTCCTTCCATTTGAACTTGAAGTACTCCCTTTAGCATTTCTTGAAGGGTAGGTATTATGCTATTGAACTCCTTCAGCTTTTGTCTGAGACTTTCATTTTCCTCATTTTTGAAGAATAATATTGTAAGATATAGAATTGTTGTTAGGTAGTTTCCCCCAGTACTTTAAACATATCGTTTCACTCTCTTCTGGCCTGCAACATTTCTGATGAGAAAAAGCAACTGATAATCTTACTGACGATCACAATTAAGTGGATCATAATAACTGTCACATATAACTTTGTTTATATATATTTCTTAACACTAACCTATTAAAAAAAGTACTTATTGTTACAAACTTTTTTATTTATCATTCCAAGATTACTTAACATATCTATATTTTTATTCTGCTTATTTATAAAATAATAGGTTAATAGCCAAAATTATGAATTCATAGCTGAAATGTGTGGTAAAACATTCTTGATAAGAGTTTTTCCATCTCTGAGAATTTTGATATGAACTCTGGCTTTTCAGCTTGATTTTAGCATTGATACACCCAGTGTGAGAATTCAACGTTGAGTAAGGAATTAAAAATCCCTGAGGGCTTTCCTTCATTGATTACAGTAAAAGTGTTTTCTATGCTGTGAAAACTCATGTGTATGTAAGTCTATTCAATGATAGTCTCCAGTTAAAATTATCTCCATGTCAGTTACATACACATAGTATGGAAATCTTCTGCATGGACATCCCCCTTTGCAGCATTTCTACTAGCTATCATCAAAATTCAGTCTAATTTAATCCATAAAGTGAACACTTTATGCTGGGTTACTGTTTACACTACACTGTAACTGAGTTATATGACTCTGCTGAATTCCTAAGTTACCTCATCCCTAGGTTTCACATCTGGATGACCAGGGCTCACAACTGAAGAAATTTACTATTTTCTTACAACTAAATTGGTCCACCAGGAAAAAAAAAAAAACTTGGCTGGATATCATTTCTTGCTTTTAATGGTCACAATTTTTGCTTGAAATAAGACAACAATAATAATTAAATTAAATAAATAAGAAATGACACATGTGACATTGGGGGATTAAATTGTTGAAAAGTACATTACATGGGGAAAGAACATGAATTTGAGGAATACAAAAGTGAATAGAAACATGGTTTAGAAAAATGTTAATAAGATATTCAGTATTTAAGTGAAAGAAAAATAAAATAAATTCAGATGCTACAGGGAATAAGAGAGGAAACATTATTAAAGAGACCATGGCAAAGACAAAAACATGAAATTTTAACACCCACGAGGACAGGAATTTTGCTTCTCTGTGGTGAAAAGTAGAGGGGAAAACGTGAAGAGAAATTAATGTGTGATGCGTAATGACAAAATCTGGATAATTTGACTCAATGGCTTCACATATATTTCTAAAAATATTCTTTAGTCGAGCAAACCTCCAGTTGAGATTCCAAGTGTCCTGCTCCCTCCCCACACTGAGCACATGTGTCTGGAGCTGACTTGGACCCCAGCCTGGGGAAACCCTCCTCGTCCCTCCACACTCTTCTTGCTCCAACTGGGAAATTACATCTGGTTTGCAGAGCTGATGCCCTGATACATGTGGGAAATGCTAGATGGATTTAAAGTTCTGTGCTGAGAACAGTGCATGCAATGCAAGTGCAGGACAAGATGCCAAAGCTCAAGTGTGAGGGCATCAATGGCAGCCCAGGTTCCAGCACCCTGAAGGGGGAAAACACTGAAGGTTGTCACCTGACACATCACTCAAAGAGAGTAGAAGTCTCTGGCTGCTGTTGTTCTTGCCCAAGAGGAAAGACAGATTGCAGGCTGCCTAGACGTCTCAGCCAGGAAGGGAGCAACGTTTTCATAATGTGGTTAACACTGTTTTCTAACAGAATCCAATAAACATAAGACCCATGAGATTATTACGTGGAGTTCATGTAGAAAGGGGGACACAAGCTGTCATGTATTTTTGCTGTGTTCAAACCTCATAATAGTCCCCCAAGCAGTACAATTACTTAGCAACATAAAGTCACTTGTTTGTTAGATAAAATAGCCCTTATCTGTGTTCAGCATTATTCTGCGTGTTGGTGGCAGACTAGTAAGGAATACATGCGATTGTGGTAATGGAGACTGTATCTCCATGCAGGGACACATGTGCTGTGGTAAGTAAAGGAACACATTCGTTCCAGGTTTCTCTAAGTGCTACAGAAGCATGAGTCAGGGCCATGAGTGCAGCGGCATATCTGGAAGCTGCAGAGCCTATCTCAATAAGACATGCATAAGGAAGTAAATAAATATTGAGAGACTCACCCAGAAGATGAGACAATGCACGTCCTCCAGCCTCACATCTGTGTACATCTTTCTCTGCAATGTGTCCAGCAGGTCCCACTCTTCATGAGTGAGTTCTACAAACACGTCCTCAAAGGTCACTGATTTCTAAAGCCCGTCAATGGCTTCTCTGGGCCGATATGGCATGTGCCTTTCATACATATTCAGAAATATATATACTGTGAACAAATGTTACTAAAGGAAACATATGAGATGTTGTGTAAAATAAACTATCAATTTCTCAAGAAAGTGGTAATTCAACTTCCAGATTGGCTATGATAAAATTTTTACATGCAAATTCATAACTAATATTCTCGTCCCAATTTCAAGTAAGTCTGTAGGTGCATCAAAAGGCAATCAATAGCCCTGGTCTGCCACTTTGTCAATTGCCAGGCAGTGGGGGTAGAGATAGAGCTGAAGCTCCATGTACATTTTATGTGTTTTTTTCACGTATTGAAGGTGTATCTGGAGTCCTGCTTTTCTTTCCCGGGTAAGAGCCGCAGACACCAGTCGTCAGGACTCATGAGATTTGTGTCTCCATGTGTCAGGAGAGTGCTGGATCAACTTTTCTCTTCTACATAGTTCTCTCCTCTGGAGTTGGAATATGAGACTTAAGTCAGCCCACGCCATCCCATGGATTTCTTTTACCTGCTGCTGTTTATTTTTGCTCTTTTTTGCTGCTTATTTTATACCTTCACTATGCAAACCTACGACTGTGGCTCCAAAGCCGGTGCTACCCTAGGACTCTGATCCCAAAATACCCCAAGAAACTTGGCATTCAATTAGGGAACTCTGTATGTAATCCCTCAGTCCTTAAGTTTATTAGTATTATTATTGGTAGTAGTACAATTAATATCTTTATGATTGTAATCACTATTGATATTATTTATCACTACTGTTGTTATTGCATTTCTTATTAAGTTTCTCTGCTCATGAATGTATCCAATTTACTGAAGAGTAGTGTGGAGGGTTTTCAACAGACTTATACACATGGTGCTTCCTGGTTCCTGCTGTACTTATGGGTACTTGTTGGTCAGAGAGCCTCCTGAGATATTCAGACTTACCCACTGGAAGAACGGACAGTTGCTACTGGTAAGTGAGCCCCAGGGAGGACAGTCTTGACTCTCTTGAGACTCTAGAACAATGTTAAAGTCCTCTTAAGGACCAGAAAGTGGTGCCAGTGCAAGAGCCCTGGAAGACACCCTTGTCCTGCCAGACTCACCACAGGATTTTCCACCTCAACTCTGGGCCAGGAACCACTCTCACATCTCCTGGGAAGGATGGAGAGGCTGTCCCTCCTGGAGTCCAGTCCTCCGAATTTTAAAAGTCAGCCTAGGAACTGACATTGTGACAGGTGAGGAGTAAGGAGCGTATCCTTGGTATGCCTGAACCTGGGGACATGTTCTAAATTCACTCACGTGTCCAGGAAAAGCCGGTGTGGCACTGGCAGACATCGGGTTGGTGACATGCCTGCTCAAGGAGCCACTTATTTTCCTAAGTCCCCCAGGGAGCCCCTGCACTGCTTGTGCCAACATGTCATCCTCCCTGCTGACGCAGGATCACCTAGGATGACATCTTCTAATAGCCTTGGTGTGACATATGCAAACTGAAGTGTCTGGACTTTATGGGATTGGGTAGGTACAAATGGCAGGAGTGTAGGCAAGGTGCTGATGCTGAGACAGTGCTGGGGTTAAGAATGTATCACAGACGAGGCCTCTGCATGTAGGGAGTGCAGAAAGCTCCTGAATTTCCTGCCTGGAGCCTAGGGCCCTAGCCAACTAGCTAATATTCTGAAATCTGGTGGTGGTTATGAAGCAGGCAGGACAAGGTCCATTTACTGTGGACCGGGGTACTTATTCTATGTTCCTTAGGACTCCCCTTCCCTGGTTTGCATATAAGTTCCCAAGTTCACCCACACCCTCCTCCTCTTTGGTATTCTACTCCCTCCTGCTTGTTTTCTCCTCTCAGAACAAATTTCTTTGTGCAAACCTAGGATTCTGACTCTAAAATACCCCAGAGAACGTCTGATATAGATACCCTGAAATTTAATTAGAGGAGTCTGTATGCAAATCTGCCCTCTTTCTAAGTTTATATTTCTCTTTAACAGTAGTAATGGTAATATCAACAAAATTCTCACTATTATTGTTTTTAGTCTATTTTATTACCTTTATTAATATGCATTATCTTTGTGGTTGTTTTTACATAACATTGAGTAGATCTGCTCTATGCTAAAGATTGTCTGATTTACTGAAGATCATTATGGAGGGTTTCCCAACATACAAAATACATACACCTAGTTACTCCTGAGCTCCCACAGTACTTAGCTGGGTGCCCTCGACTCAAGGTCTCTATGAAGCTGGGGCTGAGGTCTCAGCTGTCGCTCCACAGGGGAGGATTTGCTCCCAGACTCACTGAGATGGGTACTGGCAGGATGCAGTCTGAGCTGAGAGCCTACTGCCTCTGTCTGGAGACCTGCGACCTGCCTGTGTTCTCTCCTATGTGGGCCTCTCCATACGACAGCTACTAACACCCTTGCAGGCTTCCCCATTTCCAAGGATAGGAGAGACAGACAAAAACAGAGAGAGAACACAGGATGCAGCAAGTGAGAGAGAAGTGACAGAGGTTCTGTCAATGAATCTTAACACTGACCTCACATGACTTGCTATATTCTGTTGGTCAGAAGCCAGTCACTAGCTACATAGTAGTTGCACAAAGAGTGGAGATTCCTCGCTAGATGTGGATCACAGTCTGTGGCTGGGAACACCCAGGAAGGCATGTTCAGTGGTCTCCCCCAGAACTGGGAAAAGTAGCTGCATTCTGGAAATAACTGTAAGTGATGAAAGTCCAGCCTCAATCATCAGAAGAGAAGTGAAAAGAAGACAATGTGTTACGTGTCATTTCTCATCCACTAAAGCAGCAAAATAAAAGCTCAACAAACTCCTGAAACTGGGACCCTTGGTGGGAATGAGGCACAGGGCCACTCATTCCCCAGTGGTAGGAGGGGCACTGACTCTTCCTGGAGGGTGATGGCTGCCACACCCCCAGACGCCACCCACTCGATTAAGGAGGTTACTTCTAGGAAGGAAAGACAATGGTCAGACGTGTGTACGAAGAGTCCACGTGGGTGGTGTTGTCTGTCTTATTTCTAAGAGCCCTGTATGGACACCAGCTTCCAGAGGACAGCTAGTTCCACTGACAGTGAGAACAGGCAGCAGCTCTTTAAAATGACAGTGTCCATACTACCCAAAACAGTCTGCAGATTTAATGTGATCACTATCAAATTACATATGACAGTTTTTCACAGAACTAGAGCAAAAAACCCTAAAATGTACATGGAACCATAAAAGACCCAGAATTGCCAAAGCAATCCTGAGGAAAAAGAACAAAGCAGGAGGCATAACCCTCCCAGACATCAGACAATGCTACAATGCTAATCAAACAGCCTGGTATTGCAACAAAAACAGACATATGGATCAAGGGAACAGAATAGAGAGCCCAGAAATAAACCCACAGATCCATGGTCAATTCATCTCTGATGAAGGAGGCAAGAATAGACAATGGGGGAAAAGAGAGTCTCTTTAGCAAGAGGTGTTGGAAAAGTTGGTTCATGCAAATCATTAAAGTTAGAACACACTCTCCCACCATACACAGAAATAAATTCAAAATGGCTTAAAGACTTAAATATAACACATAACACCATAAAACTCCTAAAAGGGAACATAGGCAAAACTTTCTCTGACATAAATTGTACCAGTGTTTTCTTAGGTCAGTCTCCCAAGGCAATAGAAATAAAAGCAAAAGTAAACAAACGGGACCCACTCAAACTTATAGGTTTTCTCACAGCAAAAGAAACCATAAACAAAATGAAAAGACAACATACAGAGTAGGAGAAAATATTTCCAAATGATGTGACCAACAAGGGCTTAATTTCCAAAATATACAAACAGCTCATACAACTCAATAACACACAAAAAAATCAAAAAATGGGCAAAAGACTTAAACAGACATTTCTCCAAAGAAGACATACAGATGACCAATAGGCACATGAAAGGATGCCCATCATCTCTAATTATTGGAGAAATGCAAATTAAAACTACAATGAGGTACCACCTCACACCAGTCAGCATGGCCATCATGAAAAAGTCTGCAAATAACAAACGCAGGAGGGGGTGTGGAGAAAAGGGAACGCTCCTAAACTGTTCGTGGGAATGTAAATTGAAACAGCCACTATGGAGAACAGTATGGAAGTTCCTCAAAAAAACTAGAAATAGAGTTGCCGTATGATCCTGCAATCCCACTCCTGGTATATATCCAGAGAAAACCATAATTCAAAAAGATACATGCACTCCAATGTTCATAGAAGCACTATTTACAATAGCTAAGACATGGAAGCAAATTAAATTTCCATCAACAGATGAATGGATAGAGAAGATGTGGTATATATATACAATGGAATATTACTCAGCCATAGAAGGAATGAAATAATGCCATTTGCAGCAACATGGATGTGACTAGAGATTAGCATACTAAGTGAAGTAAAGCATAAAGAGAAGAACAAATACTATATGGTATTACTTATATGTGAATTCTAAAATATGGCACAAATGAACCTATCTATGAGACAAAACAGACTCACAGACATGGAGAACAAACTTGTGGTTACCAAGGGGGAGGGGCTTGGGGAAGGATGGACTGGGAGTTTGGGGTTAGTAGTTGCAAATTATTACATATAGAATGGATAAAAAACAATGTCCTACTGTATAGCACAGGGAACAGGATATTCAATATCCTGAGATAAACCATAATGGAAAAGAATATAAATCAGATGTATATATGTGTATAACTGAGACACTTCGCTATACGGCAAAAATTAATACAACATTTTAACTCAACTATATTTCAATTAAAAAAAAAAAGAATCAGTTGATGTGAACTACACTAAAGGCCAAATGATCCTAAGAGTCATATACAGAACATTCTATCTAACAAACGCTGAATACACGGACTTCTCAGTGCAGAAAAAATACTTTCTAGAAAAGAGCACATGATCGACCACATATCAAATCTTAGTAAACTCAGGAAGACTTAAATTATACCAAGTATATTGTCTGACCATATTATTAAACTAGAAATCAATAACAGGAGGAAAACTGGAACACTAATGAATACAAAAAAATTTATCAACACTCTCCTGACCAACTAACTTATCAAATAGTAAATTTAAGAAGAAATAAGACAGTATTTTGAGAAAAACTGAAATGGAAACACAGTATACTAAAAGCTATGGGATGAAGCAAAAGGAGTGTTAAGAGGGAGGTTTATTGCAACAAATGCCTGCCTTACGAATTGAGAAAGATCTCAAATTAAAAACCTACCTCTTCTCTTCAAGGACCTGGAAAAAGACAAAACTGAGCCCAAAATTAGCAGAAGGAAGAAAATTATAAAGATTACAGCAGAAATCAATGTGATAGAGAAGCAGAAAACAACAGAAAAGATTAGCAATACTAAGAGTTGGTTCATTAAAAGATATAATTTCAAACCTTTATCTAGACTAACCAAGGGAAAGGAGAAAAGACCCAAATCAACAAAATTATAAATAAAAGAGAAGACATTACAACTCTACTACAGAGATAAGAAGGATAACATGCTACTTTGAACAACTACATGCTAACTGGGCAACCTAGATAAATGGAAAAATTCTTAGAAACATACAACCTAACAAAAGTGAATTAGGAAGAAAGACAAAATCTAAATGAAGCAACTAGTAGTATGGAAATTAAATCAGTAATCAAAACTCTTCAAATGAAGAAAAACTCAAGATCAAGTGGCTTCACTGGTAAATTTTACCAAATATTTAATGCATTAATGCCAATCCTCAAAGTCTTCAAAAAAGAAAGAGAAAAAACGGATGAGGAGGGAAAACTCTCAAACTCATTTTACAAGACCAACATTACTTTGATATTATAATCTGAAATGGACACTGCCAATTACAGGCCAATAACACTGATGAATAAAGGTTTAAAAATTCTGAATAAATACTAGCTTATCAAATGAATGTGATGCATCATATCAACAGAAAAAAGGAAAAATATAATATCAATAGGCACAGGAAAAGCATTTAATCAGTTAGGTATAAAATGAATGTAACTCAACATAATAAAGGCCAAATATCGGGGCTTCCCTGGTGGCACAGTGGCTAAGAATCTGCCAGCATATGCAGGGGACATGGGTTCAAGCCCTGGTCCAGGAAGATCCCACATGCCAAGGAGCAAATAAACCCGTGCATCACAACAACTGAGCCTGTGCTCTAGAGCCCGTGAGTGACAACTACTGAGTCTGTGTGCCACAACTACTGAAGGCCACATGCCTAGAGCCCATGCTCCAAAAAAAGAGCAGCCACTGCAATGAGAGGCCCACACACCACAACGAACAGTAGCCCCCGCTCACCGTAACTAGAGAAAGCCCACGTGCAGCAACAAAGACCCAATGCAGCCAAAAGTAAATAAATTTTAAAAAAAAAGGCCAAATATGACAAGATCACAGTTCAAAGCACACTCAGGAGTGAAAGTGTGAAACTTTTTCTCTAATATCAGAAACAAGACAAGGGAGTCCACTCTCACCACTCATTCAACATAGTAATGGAAGTCCATGCCAGGGCAATCAGTCAAGGAAGATAAATAAAAGGCATCAAAATTGGAAATTAAGAAGTAAAAATATGTCTATTTTAAGATAACATGATTTTATATACATAAACTTGGAAAAACTTAACCAAAAACCTCTTAAAACTAATCAACGTAATCAGTAAAGTTACAGAGTAAAAACTTCAAATGCAAAAATCAGTCATATTTCTATATACTAACAATGATCTGAAAAAAGAAAACCATTCTATTTATAACAGCATCAAAACTAATAAAATAATAAGGAATAAATTTATCTAAGGAGGTGAAAGATAGCTACAATACAAGCTATAATACACTGATGAAAAAACTTGGAAAGGACAGAAATAAAGTTAAAGTTATCCCTTGTTCATAATTGGAAGAATTAATATTTTTTGAATGTTCATACTATCCAAAGTCATCTATGGATTTAATGCAATTCCTATCAAAACCCAATGGCATTTTTTAAAGTAGAAAAAAAAAAAAAGAAATGTATGAGGAACCACAAAAGAACTTGTATATGCAATGCGATCATGAGAAAGAACAACAAACCTGGAGGTGTCACATTCCATAATATCAAACAGTATTATAAAGCTATAGTAAGGTAAATAGTATGGTACTGTCATGTAAAAAGGCATACACAACAATGAAATAGAACTGAGAATCCAGATATAAACCCATGCATATAAGGTCAACAAATATTTGATAAGGCAGTCAGGAACACTCGGTGGAGAGACAGTCTCTTCATTAAACAGTGCTTGGAAAACTGCATACTTACATGCAAAAGAATAAAACTAGACTCCTGTCTAACACCACTCATGACAATTAAAGAGAAATAAGGTAAAGACAACTGTAAGATGGGAAGTCATAAAACTCCTAGAAGAAAACAGTAAAAATGTTTTTAACACAGGTCTTAAATATTATTTTTGATGATACCTTAAGCACAAGGAACAATTTAAAAAATTAACAAGTGGAACTATATCAAACAAAAATCAGCTACACAGTAAAATAAATAATCAACAAGATGAAAAGAGCCTATGTAATCAAAACTAATATTTGCAAACCTTATAACTACTAAGGGGTTGATATCCAAAATACATCATAGAACTCAATAGCCCCCCAAAAATTAAGCCAATTAAAAGTTGTGCCAAAGACCCCAATAGACATGTTTCCAAAGAAGATATGTGAATGTACAACAAATACTTGAAAATGTGTTCAACGTCACTACACATCAGGGAAATTAAATCAAAACCACAATGAGAGATCACCTCGGGACTGTTAGAATGGAACTCATCAAAGAGACAAGAGATTTGCTAGCAAATGCTAGCAAAGATGTGGAGAAAAGGGTTGATTTGTGTGCTTTTGTTTGTCTTATAAATTGGTTCAGCCTCTATGGAAAACACTAGAGAAGGCCCTCAAAATTTAATAGGGCTACCATATGGTCCAGCATTTTCATCTATGGGAATATATTGAAAGAATTAAAAACACTATGTTGAAGAGATATCTGCACCTCCATGTTCATAGCAGCAGTATTTACAATAGCCAAGACATGGAAAAAAAACGTATGTCTATCAACAGATGAGTGCATATAAACCTTGTGGTATATTTAGAAAATGGAGTATTATTCAGCCATAAGAAAGAAGGAAATCCTGCCATTGGTGACAATATGGATGGACCTTGAGGGCATTTTGCTAAGTGAGAGACCTCAGACCAAGCTTATATGTGAAAAAAAAAAAAAAAAAAAAAGCCCACAAAAATCTCATAGAAAAAGATCAGATTTTTTGGTTACCAGAGGAGGGAGGTGGGAAGAGGGAGATTTTGATGAAGTCCAAAAGTACCAACTTGCAGTTATAGGAAAAATAAGTATTGAGAATGTTATATACTACATGATGAATAGAGTTAACACTGCCATATGGTATATTTGAAAGCTGTTAAGCAAGTAGATCTTAAGAGTTCTCATCACAGGAAACTATGTTTTCTTTTTCTTTTTTTTTTTCTTTTCTTGCATCTATATAAGATGATGTATGTTAACTAATCTTACTGCAGTAACAATTTCACAATATATGGAAGTCAAATCATTATAATGTGCATTTTAAACTTAAATAGTACTGTGTTCAATTATATCTCAATAAAACTATGGGGAAATTACAACAGCTTTACAATAATGTCTTTGAAATTTTAAAAAAAATCTTAAAAGGAAATGGAAGCACAACTTGCTAAAACTTCTGGGCTGCAAGAAAAACAGTTATAAGAGTGTTTATTGCAACAAGTGCCTACAATAAGAAAAAAGATCACAAATAAACCACCTTACTTCTCAAGGGACTAGCAAACAAACGAACAAACCACTAAGCTCACAAGTAGCAAAGCAATGAAATAAGAAATATGAGAACATAAATAAACAGAGACCATGCAAACAATAGAAAACATCAATGCAAGAGGTGGTTTTTGAAATGAAAACAAAATTAACCTTTTACTTCTACTAATGAAGAATAAAAGGGAATACTCAAATAAAATCAGAAATGAAAAAGGAGACATGACAACTGATGCAACAAAAATACAACAGCTCATGAGAGGTGAACATCAAGAAATATATACCATCAAATTTGATACCCTAGAAGAAATGAATTCCTAGCAACATAAAAAATACCAAAAGTGAGTCATGAGGAAATAGACAAACCGAACCAACCAACGATGAGTGAAAAGATTATACCAGTAATAAAAAATTTACAAAAAAAAAAAAAAAGAAAAGAAAAAAAATGGTAAGACCAGATAGTTTCACTGGGAAATTCAACGAAAAATTTAAGTCGAATCAAAACAAATTCATGTCAAACTTTTCTATAAAACTTTGAGGTACATTCCCAAACTCATTTGATGAGTCCAACATTATTTTGATACCAAAGCTAGATAAGAACATTACAAGAAAACAAAATTGTCAAGTATTACTGATATAGATGCAAAAATTCTCAGTGAAATACTAGCAAACAAAATTCAACAGTATATTGAAAGGATCATACACCATGATCAAGTGGAATTTATCCCTAGAATGCAAGTGTAATTCAACGTATGTAAATCAAACATGTGATGCACCACATTAAGAAAATGAAATATGAAAATCATATGGTTATCTCAACAGATACAGAAAGAGCATGTGAAATAATTAAAGAACCTTCCATGGTAAAAAATACTGAACAAATTATTATACGTAGAATGTACCTCAACACAATAAAAGTCATATTGAACAAATTCACAGCAGACATCATACTCAATGGTGAAAGTTTGAAAGTTTTTCTGCTAAAAATATAAACAAAATAAGTTTGTGCACTCTCACCACTCCTTTTCAGCATAATACTGGAAGTCATATACAGAGCAATTAGGCAAGAAAAATAAATAGAAGAAATTCAAATTAAAAAGGATGACATAAAGCTATTTCTGTTTGCATTTAATATAATCTTATATAGAGAAAATCCCAAAGATTCCACAAAAAAAATGTATTACAAGTTATAGACAAATTCAGTCAAGTTGCAAGATACAAAATCAACATGTGAAGACCAATTGTACTTCTACATACTAACAATTTGAAAAAGACATGTAAAAAGCAATCATATTTAAAATGGTACCAGAAATAAATGAAGCATTTAGGAATAAATTAAACCAAGCAGGTAAAATATCCGCACACTGAAAAGGACAAAACACTGATGAAAAAACTGAAGATACAAATAAATGAAAAAAGTTTCATTCCATGGTTATGAACCAGAAGAATATTGTAAGAATATCTATACAGCCCAAGCTGTCTATAAATGCAGTGCAATCCCTGTCAATATTCCAGTGATTTTTACACAGAAAGAGGAAACAACCCTAAAATTTGTATGGAACCACAAAACACCACTAATAGCCAAATCAACCTGGTCAAAGAAGAACAAATCCAGGGGCATCACAATTCCGAACTTCAAACTTTATTACAAAGCTATAGTAATCAAAACACTAGATTCTGGCAAAAAATAGAGACCTGGTCCAATGAAACAGAATCAAGAGCACAGAAATAAAACCAGCCATTTACTGTTAACAAATATTTGACAAGGGAGCCAAGGAGATGCAGTAGGGGAAATACAGTCTCTTCAATAAATGGTGCTGGAAAAAAACTGGATAACAACCTACAGAAGAATACAATTGGACCCCTTTCTTGTACCACTCACAAAATTTAACTCAAAGTGGACTGAAGGCTTAAACATAAGACCTAAAGCTGTAAAACTACTTGAAGACAGCATAAAGAACAAGTTCCTCAATATAGTTTTGGCAAATATTTTTCAGATATAGCACCAAATGTGGAAGCCGCAAAAGCAAACAAAACAAAACAAAACAAAAAAGTGGAACTACAGCAAACAAACAAAGGAAAAACTTTGCATAGCAAAATGAACAATCAGCAACCAAAAAACAACTATAGAAAAGAAGAACATATGTGCAACCCATTTTTTTGATAAGAGTTTAATATTCAAAATATATAAGTAATGTAAAATAATAGCAGTCAAAAATTAAATAAAAAATGGGCTAAAGGACTTGAAAAGACATTTTTCCCCCCAAAAGGCATACAGATGGCCAACAGGTACATGAACAGATGCTCAACATCACTAATCATCAGAGAAATGCAAATCAAAACCACAATGATACATCAGCTCACACCTGTTAGAACGGCTATTATAAAAATCACAAGTAAAAACAAATGTCTGTGAGAAAGTGAAGAAACGGCAACTCATGTGCAATTTTGGTGGAAATGTAAACTGGTACAGTCTAATGAATGTAAAAGAATTAAATTGGGGCTTTCCTGCTGGCGCAGTGGTTGAGAATCTGCCTGCCAATGCAGGGGACATGGGTTCGAGCCCTGGTTTGGGAAGATCCCACATGCCGCGGAGCAACTAGGCCCGTGAGCCACAACTACTGAGCCTGTGCGTCTGGAGCCTGTGCTCCACAACAAGAGAGGCTGCAATAGTGCGAGGCCCGCGCATCATGATGAAGAGTGGCCCCCTCTTACTGCAACTAGAGAAAGCTCTCACACAGAAAAGAAGACCCAACACAGCCAAAAATAAATAATAAATAAATTTTAAAAAAAAAGAATTAAATTGGACCCCTATCTCACACTTCTCACAAAAATTAACTCAAATTTAATGACTTGAAACCATAAAACTCCTAAAAAAATTCTGGGGGAAAACCTCCTTGACCTTGGTCTTGGGAAGAGTGATTTTTTGGATATGACCCCAAAGGACAGGCAACAAAGCAAAAGCAAAAATAAACAAGTAGGACTAAGTCAGCCTAAAAAACCTTCTGCACAGAAAAAAAACACACACACACACAAAAAAACGACACACAAAAGCAAAACAAAACAAAAAACAACTAATTAAAAAGGGATAAAGGATCTGAATAGATATTTTTTCCAAAGAAAACATACAAATGTCCAACAGATATATGAAAAAAATGTTCAAAGTCTTTAATCATCAGGTAAATGAAAATCAAAACCACAAGATCATGTCACTCCTGTTAGAATGGCTACAGCCAAATGACAAGGGATTACAAGTGTTTGAAAGAACATGGAGAAAAGAAAATCCTTGTGCATTGTTGGTAAAGATGTAAATTACTACAAGCACTATGAGAAACAGTATGGAGGTTCCCCCCAAAACTATAAGTAGTATCCAGTTGTCCCAGTACCATTTGTTGAAGAGACTATCCTGCCCACTGAGTGTGCTTTACTCCCATCTCAAATATTAGTTGCTTATACACAGGGGTTTACTTCTGGGCTCTCTATTCTGTTCCTTTAGTCTATGTGTGTATTTTAATGTCAGTAACATAGTGTCGCATAACTACAGCACTGTAATATAGTTTTTTTGTTGTTTAAAATAAATTTATTTATTTGTTTACTTATTTTTGGCTGCGCTGGGTCTTCGTTGTTGTGAGCGGGCTTTCTCTAGTTTCTTCGAGCGGGGGTTACTCTTCGTTGCAGTGTAAGGGCTTCTCATTGTGGTGGCTTCTCTTGTTGCAGAGCACGGGCTCTAGGCACACGGGCTTCAGTAGTTGTGGCACGTGGGTTCAGAAGTTGTGGTTCACGGTGTCTAGAGCGCAGTCTCATTAGTTGTGGTGCACTGGCTTAGTTGCTCTGCGTCATGTGGGATCCTCCCAGACAAGGGCTTGAACTCATGTCCCCTGCATTGGCAGACGGATTCCTAACCACTGCACCAGCAGGGAAGCCCCTGTAATACAGTTTTAAATCAGGGAGTGTGATGACTCCCAATTTGTTCTTTCTCAGGATTGCTTTGGCTATTTGGGGTCTCCTGTGGTCATGCACAAAATTTTAAAACTGATTTCTCTATATCTGTAAAAGATGCTGTTAGAATTTTGATAGAGGTTGCATTGAACCTATACATGCCTTTGGGTAGTATGGACATTTTAACAACAATAATTCTTCTGATCCATGAACACAATACTGTATATCTTTCCACTTCTTTTGTCTTCTTCAATTTTTTTGATCAAAATCTTGTAGTTTTCAAAGTACAAATTTTTCACTTCCTTCGTTAAATTTATTCTTAAATATTGATTGGTTTTAATGCAATTTTGAATGGGGAAAGGATAGTGTCTTCAACAAATGCTGTTGGGAAAAGTGGAAAACCACATGCAGAAACATGAAAATGGACACCTATCTTATACCACTCACAAATATTAATTTGAAATGGATTGAAGACTGAAACATAAGACCAGATACTATAAAACTCCTAGAAGAAAACATAAAGAAGAATCTACTTAAAACTGGTTTGGGCAATAATTTTTGGATATGATACCAACAGCATAAGCCAGAAAAGTAAAAACCAACAAATGGGATTATATCAAACTAAAAACATTTTTATATATACAAAAAATATAAAGTCTACATACAGAGTAGGAGAGAATATCTGCAAATCATATGTTGCATCAAAGAGTATAAACTTTCAGTGTTAAGATGAGTAAGTTCTGGGAACTTTAATATACAGCATGGTGACTATAGCTAACAATTCTGTATTATATATTTGAAAGTTGCTAAGAGAGCAGATCTCAAAAATTTTACCACAAAAAAAAGTTAATGATGTGAGTTTATGGAAGAATCCTTATTGTGGTAATCATTTCACACTATATATCTGTATCAAATCACCACACTGTACATCTTAAACTTACACAATGCTTTATATCAATTGTGCCTCAATAAGTCTGAAGGGAAAAAAAAAAAAAGGATTTCAAGATGGATACAAGAGCATGAAATCAAGCATGGGCATTTCTGAGTGAAGAACCTTGTGTCATATCCATGTAGTTGGCCCCAGTTCTACCTGCAAAACCACAATGAAAATCTGACCACTGGTCCCCATCACCAGGGCTAACAACCTGCCTGAGCTCCCACCTTGCTTACTGCAGCAGTCTCCTAATTGGTGCCCCAATTCTGCTTTTTCCCCCTCAGTCAGTTGGTAGGACAACAGCCAGAAGAAGTCAGATGATAGCCCTCATCTGTTTAAAACCATTCACCCAGAGAAAAAGCCAATGTCCTTTAAATGGCCAACAATCTGTTGACACCCCCAAGGGCTCTATCCATTGCTCACTTAACTTCAACCACCCAGTATTCCCAACTTTTCTCAAACAAGCCAGCCATGTTCTTTCTTTACAGCATTTTACCTTGCTCTCCCCTCTGCCTAGAATCTGTTTTTGCCACCTATGCACACTATGTATGGCCTCCTTCATATCTTTTAAGTCTTATTCACAGGTATTTGCTGAGCAAGACTATGTGCCAGACACTATTCAAGGCACAGAGGTTTGGACCCAGCATTGCTCTGATCTTACTGAGGTGGAGCCTCATTTCATAAACTTACTGACTATTTTTTCTGGAAAAAACAGATGCATAAATATGGGAGTGTAGGTATCGCTCAGGCATAATCCCAAATAATAGATACAGAGGTTTAACTCTCAGGAAGGTGGAACATAACTTCCCAATTCCTTGAATGTGTCCTGCACGCAGTGACATCCTTCCACAAAGTACACACTGAATGGATGGGGGAAAAGATGGATGTTACAGTGAGGAACTTGACAAACCCCACCTCAGCCAGGTGATCAAGGGCAACATCAACAGTAATAAGTCATCTGCAGAGCATGTGCCCTTGATATGAAGTGTGAATTCCATTTGTTCTTCTCCAGAAACACATAACCCCAGGCTAATCACGAGGGAAACAACAGGTAAATCCCAATTGGAGACTGTCAAGGTCATCAAAAACAAGAAATGTCTCAGAAACTCGAACAACTAACAGTGTCCTAAAGAGAAATGGCAGTTACATGGAATGCGGGTGAGATATTCTGAATGCAATCCTAGAAGAGAAAAAGGCGAGTCTAAGAAAATTTGAAAACAGAGTGGGTTGTAGTTAAGAGTCAGGTGTCAACACTAGTTCATTAACTGTAAAAATGTACCCTAATGATATGAAACTGTAATAAGATAGGAAACTGAGTCTGGGCTACTTGTGAAATCCTGCACTATTCTTGCAAATTTTCTATAAATCTAAAACAATTTTAAAATGAAAATGGATTAAACAAAATTTTTATTTTTTTCTAACACATATTATTTTTAAATTGTCCTACCAGTAATTATTATTAATTTCCCCTATCACCTAGTTGTACTGTTTCATTTTGTTAAATAGGATTTATAACAGAGAGCAGTAAATAACCCATGAAAGTAGAAAATTTCTAATAACACCAATTTTACATATTTTATGTTAAATTATTAATGCACATGTGTATAATTATTTATTATATATTATGTTATTTGGGAGGTTGTTTTTATTTTTTTTCTTTTGGCTCTTGTCATTTCATTGGTATGGCTGTGTCCTGGGTCACTTTCTAAGAAGTTACTCACCAGAGATGTCTGACAGAACTCAGAAGTGAGTCTACATGTCACTTCATGGCTGAATATATTCAAACAGCCCATTTATAAAATAAAAATAAAATAACTAATAATTCATTGTGACTGGCTCATTTATTCCAAGAATGCTTTTTAAAAAATTTTGTTTCCATGCTTACATTTCATACTAATGGAACAAAATCAAATTATCTGCCAACTCAAATATCACTTTAGAATAATGAGGACAGAGTTGTGACCACAAAAATTCAATGTTTCATCCTGATATTTTCTAATCAGAAGTGTTTTTAAAAATACTCAAAGTCAGTTCCTAGGGGACAGCTGAAAGTGACAAAATCAGAAGCCCCAAACGGCAGACAAACTTGACAGAGATTGTACATGTTGCCATATAATGTGCCAGAAATAAATGACCTCTTAGAAGATTACATAAGATTACTTGAAGCTCAAAGCCTGGAATGCGTCCCAATTTTGTCAGACGTACATGTTATTATAATGTCTATATCCATTTAGTTAATGAGGTAGGTAAAGATAAAAATGATATGTTCTTCTGTGTTTAATACAGTTTAAAAAAGTATATAATGCTCCTAAGAAATCAGGTTAGATCTGGAATACAGATGAAAATATGAAATGAAAGTACTTTTCCTTGCTTTGTACATGAGCAGTAGCCCATCATGTACAAATATGTCAGCTGACAAGGTACCTTCATGTTAAAAACATTGCCATCACTGCAAAACAAAGCTTTATTGATTGTACTGAAGTAAAAGGAAAAAATAGATATGATATACCTCAGGTAATTATGAGTATATTGGAAAAAGATGATGTTGACATAAAAATGCTCATGGTTACAGATATTATACAGGTGCAACTGTGGCAGATGTACGAAGACATAGAAACCATGTTCCTCCACTGAACCTGACGATGCCAAATTTGTGACCTGATTCATTTCTTAACCTTCATGGACAAAATTTCTGCTCTCACAATTTAAAATATGACCTTTAAAATACTGTATAATGGGAGGATGTGATATTTAAATGTCTGCTCTAAGTAGTACTTTAAACACACATAAGACTATCCAATTGTCAGTCAGAAAGATCAGATACAATCGGCTATCATTCCATGCAAATGAATGACATGTAGCAAATATTCACATATGTGTGCACCTACATCAAACATGTTAGCATATATGAATAAAATCAACTATATTATATTAATATTTAATGTAAAATCATATTAGCAAATGCACTGTGGTGAAATCAGAAACATCTAGGTATAAATAGAATACAAATTTTTATGCAGTTGTCACAATGGGATAATTTTGTGACCAAAGAGGAAATTGTAAAGAAAGTTATCCAAGAAAAAAATCTTGACTCTAGGAAAAAAAACCATGCTTATTACAAGGCTTCTCCCCTTGTTTACAACCAATGTCAGAAAGTAACCTTGAATTAGGTTAGGAGAATAAAAACTTTAACAAGACATAGGAATACTCCTTCTGGTGTAGAAAATAAATCAAAGGAAAAAGTAAATGAATAAACTATGAAGATTCTACAGATAGAAATATCAATTCTTACGGGAAAGAGGCTTAAAATAAATAATAAGGAGATTATAGAAATCCTAATTTCACCTTTTGAACGGAGATATACAAAGTTAAGCTAAAAACCTTCATATCCTGTATTAGGAGAAAATTTATTTGCTATGAATGTATTTAATTTACAAAAAGCAGCCCCTGTCTTACCATTTAAGTATTCTGTTGACGTTTTAAGTTTTAATATATTTCATCTTAAATGGTCTTATGAAGTATGCAATAGTTGGTATTTTAAAAATCGTCACTGTGCCTAGAACTTCTAAAAGTGATTCACAGGGCTTTAAATTACATTCTTATAAAAATTTGGTATTGACCTGAATATTATGATTTTTAATAATACTAGTCACATTGGAATATTGCAGATTTGTCAATGAGCTTATGTGTATAAATATTTAAGACTGTCACTGTATTGTGAGAACATTTCAAACACAGCAATATTTTGACTTGAAAATGAGAAAAAAGCTAAGAAGTACCTTTTAAATATTGCTGACTGTGGGGCTTCCCTGGTGGTGCAGTGGTTAAGAATCCACCCGCCAATGCAGAGGACACGGGTTCGAGCCCTGGTCCGGGAAGATCCCACATGCCGTGGAACAACTAAGCCCGTGAGCCACAACTACTGAGCCTGAGCTCTAGAGCCTGCAACCCACAACTACTGAAACCCACGCACCTACAGCCCGTGCTCTGCAACAAGAGAAGCCACCGCAATGAGAAGCCCGCGCACCATAACAAAGAGTAGCCTCTGCTCTCCACAACTAGAGAAAGCCCATGCAACAACGAAGACCCAATGCAGCCAAAAATAAAATAAATAAAATAAATAAATTAAAAACAGAATGATTTGTAAAAAAAATAAGTAATAAAGAGTGCTGAGGTAAAAAAAAGCACAACATGAGAGTTGTGAGTTAAGTTTTATTTGGGGCAAAATAAAGACTATATCCTGGGAGACAGAATCTCAGATAGCTCCAAGAAACTGCTCCAAAGAGGCAGGGGGAAGGTCAGTATATATGTGATTTTGGTGAAAGGGGAGTACACACAACGAGCACATATGTTTTTTGCAGAAGGTTTCTGCTCCTCTCATGCAGACTATGGCTAGTCACGAGGAGCAGACGCCACCATGAAGGATTTCAGTGCTTCTCTAGACACGAGGAGATACAAGAACTGGACTCATAAAATCAGCTCCTGCAAGTATCTAACTCTCCGAAGAGCTTTCCTGCCAGCTTCCCCCGAGCACAGAGCGCCTCATTTCTGCTCTCCACCCTGAACTCCTTTCAGGGGGTGTTGAAGGTCAGCGGCTGCAGCAGCTGCGCCAACATCTGATTTAATCCTTGTCGAGGTACATGGCAAGTGCCCATCCATAGCTGAAAATCCGCTCCAAATAATTTTATTCCTTTAAGACAGGAAAGTAAAAGTACACTAAATTCTGATTCTGACATGTTTAAACTATAAAACTTAACACAGTGTGTTTTACTAAACATTTTCACTTTTTCAATATTTTTTCAACTACATCCACGTTACCTGCACATCATCCGTGTATAGTCTGTTAGTTAAGGTCTTTGAACAAAGGAATAAGTGGATAATTCCGTGCGGTTGAGGACAAGGGGCGGAAACATTTCTCTTGGCCAATAAGGAAAAGGGACATTTTTACAACCTTCCGGGGGCGTCTGAGGAAACGCAGCAGAGTCTGTCCGCGACGGTGAACTCTCCCCGTCGCCCGCGCCCCCGCTCCTTCCCCGCCGCCCGAGGGTGCGGGGCGCGGCCGCGCCGCCCGCGAGGACACGCGCTTCCCGCGCTCCGCCCCTGGCGGGGCTCCTCCCGCCAACCGCCCCGCGTCCGGAACAGACGCCCCGCCGGGAACAGCCTCCACGCCCCCGGCCCCTCGGAGACCGGATCCGAGGGACAACAAGCGACATCGAACGTTACCTGAGAAGGTGGGGATACACCGCGCGGGGCGGCGGGAAAGGAAGGCGAGGAGCGGGCACAGCCCCTTTTCACCGGCCGGGGCGCGGGTGGGGAACGTCTTCCTCCCGCAGACCAGCCAGCCCCACGCGCGGGCCCGCAGCCGCCATGGCGCCTCGCCTCCGTCCTCAGGGAGGACCGCCCATCAAGTCCGGGTGCAGTTGCGCATGCGCCGCATCGCCTGTGACATACTGGCTGCGCGCCCCCCCTGCAGGCCCTTGGGGGCAGTGCAGGATGCTCAGAACTCACTGGAGAACATGTGCCCCCTCCCAGCCAGGATGCTAAGTTACTCAAAATCTCAGTGCCCCAGCCTCTCTGCTGATGGCACTGGTGATGCTCTGATCCAGCCATGCCTGCTCTCTGGCCTGGGATGTGCTCCACTCTTTGGAGCCATGTCATCTGGTTTTTAGGTCATCCAAAAAAAATGATAATAGCCTCTATTCTATGCCACAATGACAGTATCCATTTCAGGTCCCTAGAAAAGAGCCACCAATTTCCACCATCAGATTCTCCACTGGATCTTCAACCTGTTAGACACAGTCACAGCTGCTCTGCTTGGAATAAAATTCTCTAAAGTAATATACAGACTTGATCACAATCACAAGGAACTGAAACAGAAGATGAGAGTGGAAAATCTATGGACTTTTCCTCATTTGAGGATAGGAGTCCACAGTTAATTCCCAGAAATCATTAGCTATCTGAAGCAGTGGAATACAGCTGGCATACCTTGGAGCTTGTCAGGGAGGGAATCAAACTGTGTTTTCCCTCATTTAGCAAATCCTCTCAAAAAATAAGGAAACAAGAAAAAACATTCTGCTTATGGCCATCTTTATTCAATTATATTTTTATGCACAAGAAAGTAATGTAAAATACGTTAAATATAAAATATCAGAAAACAAGATGATAATGTACTTAAGATACACATTTCTAATATCCAAAATGATTTACAATATTCAAACTCAGTTTCTTAAATAAACAAACTCATGAATTGCGTTTTAAAACTTATCCTTTCAGAACTTCACGTGGGATTTGCTGTTTTCAGACTTTGGAATGTAATTTTTCTTGAAAAAATTTCTTCAGAACATACTTTTCTTACAGACTTTTACAGTTAGCTGCTTAACAGATATACATGAAAATATCAGTTGTTTGAACCTTTCATAAACCTACACTCACATCATATAACGGCTCAACAAAGGCTTTGAAGTAGCAAATGATTCTGCTCGTTGATTTTCTTCCAATAAGAGATTCAGGGACCCAGCAACCTCCGATTTGTGGATTTTCCATCATCAACGTGTGCTTTCAACTACGGGTGTGCTCCGTGGGTTTATTCCACTCCGTTGTAAAGGGGAGATGTACAGCACACCAGGGAGCGTGTTTTCAGGGCCTGAGCCTATACACAGCAAATATCACGTCCACCCCCAATTTACTTGCTGGGAACCAGTTCACTGAGAATGATCTTCGCCCTTAGGGCTCCAGAGGATGTGAGCCTTTTAGAGGCTGCAGGTGGGGGCATCAGAAAGAGCTCACCTTTGAGCAGAACCCTTCTTCCTGTGTTCATGCTGGTGCAGGGAGGTGGGGTACAGGTGCCCTAACTGTCTCTTGCTTGTGCTACGACATCGACAGGTGTCCCGGCCACTCCTGCTACATGTCCGCCTGCATCTGCCCATGTTAGGAGGCCTGTGCACATGTGGCTGCCTGAGCTCACTCACGCCAACAACCCATCTACTGTTGCTGGAGCCTGAGAACCAGTCTGGCTGTGCATGCGCCTATGCATCTCTGCATCGAAACCCTCTTTATATAATTTGAAAATTGAAGCCCAGAAAGAGGCAGGGACTTGTCTAGGACACCATATGTGTGCAGAGGCCAGAAGAAAAGTGAGGAATCCAGCTCCCTAAGCCAGTACTCAGTCCCTCCCATCATGTTTGGTTTTGAAATAAAAGCCCCTAAGATCCTGGTGAACTCCTGCCAACCCGGCACAGTTTGAACCATTACTCTCTCCGCATCTCCATGCAGACACAAATATGTACAAATAGAAATAGGGTTCACAGCTGGGGATGATGCAAGGGTGGTCACGGAAGAGAAAACACAATGTAAGTGCTGAGGCGAGCAGGAAAAGGTTGGCGACAGCTCTGCCATGGAGCAGGGGGTCCACCCCTCTGGCAGTGTGTCCAGAGGTCCAAAGCATGAGGGGGATTCTCCAAGTTCCCAGAGTCCTGCCTGGGCGTGGGCCATCTCCCTAGTGTTCTCCAGGGGACAGGGCCTGGGGTCATACAGTCCACCATTCTGATCTTCTAGAACCTGGCTGAGCACACACCCCATTTCCCAGTGTAGACAGTGCTGCAGGGGAGAAGGGTTTTCCGTCTCTACAAATTGTGTGCTTGCCGTGGAGGATCGCAAGTGTTCTGCATGCTTGGAAAGTCTGTTGAGAACCTTGGTTCTCCACCACTGACCACTGTGTTCTGAGAGTTTGGCAAAATGCTTTCCACTTCAAGGAGGTCCCTCAGAGGAGGGATGAGCTGGGGAAACGAGGCCTTGTGAGCACAAGGGGGCAGAGCCTCAAACCCAGAGCCAGGATTCTAGAAAGAAGACCAGTCCTAGTTGGGGCCTCGTGGTCCTCATTTGGATGTGGTGATATCATTGTTCTGGCTGAGGTCATTCCTCACCAGTAAAGAGACACCACAGTGATGGACAAAAAGGTGGGGAAAAGGAAGCTTCTGAGACCCCTTTCACTGCACTGCCCTGGAGCCTGTATGTTCTACTCTATGCCCCTGTGACTCTGAAGAGCCTCTGTGTTGAAGACACCCAAATAAAGGTACCAGTTTTTGGGGGGTGTGCAGGCCCGGGGCCACAGTTGTAGTGCTGGCCACCTAGGAGCAGACAGGCTTTTGCATCACTGATGCCCACTGAGGGTCACAGAGAGGACTTTGTGGTCCCCCCTGCTTCACATACAACTTTAAACTCTTGTTAGTAGCATTCACCTCCACAGTCCAGCTGGTTAAAAGGGAGGAGGGCTCCAAGAGAGTCACATATATTCTTTCAGCAACTATGCAACAAGCACTCCCTCTCTGCCAGGTGCCCATGTGTGGGGCCCACAATGACCAAGAGTTCCCTAGTTTCCAGGAGCTCACAGCCTGGAACAGAGATGGCCAAAAGCACAAGAGCAAGACATATGAAAGAAAAGAGCAAGTGCTAGACTGGAAATAAAGACTGTGCTCTGAGGGAGGTCTGGGGAGTCCCTGGGTAGGAGGGTCTCAGAGGCCTCAGTGGAGTGACAGTTACTGGGACTAGAATGACAACAGCGGGCCAGCCCTACACACATCTGGGAGCAGCATGTCAGGGGGAAGTCGCCACTGCTGCAGACACCTGTGGGCAGAAGTGAGTGGGCCAGAGAAGCTGGAAAGTGATGAGTGGGACTGCAAAAAAACCTGCGGAGGTTAGGGGTAGTCAGGAAGTCAGGGCCATATCCTGCGGTCTGGTAGACTGTTAGGTATCTGTTTCTTTCTAACAACATTTACCTCAAACCTTGCATCTTAAAATTACATATATCTAATAGCTCACAATTTTGGTGCGTAAGAAATATAGGCACAGCTTAATGGATTCCTCTGCATCAAGGTGTCTCACAGGCTGGGGCTGCAGCCTCAACTGAGACTCAAGTGACAGAGGATTTGGTCCCAACTTTACTCACAGGGTTGAGGATGCAGGTTGGATTTGGAGTTTGAGTTCCTTTCTGTGTGTTGACTTGGGCAATGCCTCCATTCTCTCCTTTGTGGGGCCACTTATATGACAGCTCCAAACATCTGTGCTTGATTCCTCAATTCAGGGATAAGAGAGCGAGAAGTGGAAAATTAGAGAGGGAATAAAAGGGAGGTGAGCGATGTTTTAAATTAAAGCGTTCACATGACATTCCATCACTTTGGGTAAAATCTACTTATTGGGGTATTTGCTAAGCACTTAGTAGTTACACAGGGGTATGTATAGCAAAGATGGGGTCACTGGGTGCCCTGTGGAGGCTGCCCACCACACAGGCCAATTTGCGTCACTTGGGTCTCATTCAAATTAAAACAGGAAACAATTGAACAGTTTTACTCCAAAGGGTGACAATGTGTGAATTTCCATTAATTTAAACCCCTCATGCTGCTGACCTAAAAGTGAGACAAAGAGGGGAAGTGACAGTTCCAATATCACCTTACTGAAACTCAGACCTCTTTTGAGTTATTTTATGCTGTGTCCCACCCCTTCTTATAATTTCAGTCTCTCCTTTGTGCCTTAGACACACGTGACACCAGCCACAGCTGTTATAGATATTATCTCAATGCACATGGCGATGCTCCTAGAAAGCACATTCTAGCCCGATGTCCACTGTGCAGGTTGGAAGACTGAGGAACAGCTGAGAGGAGCAGGGTGTTTTCCAGGACACAGAACTGGTGAGAAAAGGGACTGATTTCAGCTCTGTCTCCTGAAAGTTAGGACCCTAATTACATTTCCAGACAGCTGTGGCCAGGGCTGTGTCACCTCATCGTGTACAAAAAAGAGGATATGGGGGTTGTGGGCGGGGGGGGGGAGCAGTTAACAGCCTAGAAGCGGATTTGGGTAGATTTGATTGAAGGGAGGATCCCAGGTAATAAAATCTTGAATAAGTGACCTCAGTTCCTTGGTGAGAGGTCTCAACAGAACTTAAACACTGGTAACGAGGCACCCACATTATAGAGAGAGCCCCCCAACAGCTAACTCCACTGGAGACTCTCAAGAGAACAATCTATTCTCCTGTTGTGCCCCACTTTTCAGAGGCTCTGGGCTGTGGGACTTTTCTGTCGCTGTGGACATTGCTCAGCCCTCATCACCGATACCTCTGGCCATTTGGCAGGAGGCACCGAAAGGTAACAGGGGGCAGCCCAGTGCAGGCCAGCCCCATACCGCAGCCCAGCATTGTTTGTGTGTGAAGGGGGTGGCGGGGGCAGGGGATGAGGGGTACATCCTTCCAGGGCAGAAGCGGTTTGTTAGGTGTCGGCAGCCTGGGGCGTCTGTCATGCCCACACCCCAGGTCGTGGCTGGCCGCATGAGAGGTGAGCGCTCGAGACCAAGATCATCTGCACACATGTTAAGCCTGAGCCCTAGAGCTTTCATCTGCTTTCCCCGCTGGCTGGGGGACTTGACAGATGCCTCTCTGTACCTGAACTGAGGAACAGAAATTCTCATGGGGACTCTCCCTGTGGCAATGTTGTTAACACACTATGTTAAATGAGGCGCTCTATGCTCGGGGGAAGCTGGCAGGAAAGCTCTTCGGAGAGTTAGATACTTGCAGGAGCAGATTTTATGAGCCCAGTTCTTGTATCTCCTCGTGTCTAGAGAAGCACTGAAATCCTTCATGGTGGCGTCTTCTCCTCGTGACTAGCCGTAGCCTGCATGAGACGAGCAGAAACCTTCTGCAAAAAATATATGTGCTCGATTGCGTGTACTCCCCCTTCACCAAAATCACATATATACTGACCTTTCCCCTGCCTCTTTGGAGCAGTTTCTTGGAGCTATCTGAGATCCTGTCTCCCAGGATATAGTCTTTATTTTGCCCCAAATAAAACTTAACTCAAACTCTCATGTTGTGCATTTTTTTTTACCTCAGCAATATTTATTATTATTTTTTTTTACAAATCATTCTGTTTTTAATTTATTTATTTTATTTATTCTATTTTTGGCTGCATTGGGTCTTCGTTGTTGCATGGGCTTTCTCTAGTTGTGGAGAGCAGAGGCTACTCTTTGTTATGGTGCGCGGGCTTCTCATTGCGGTGGCTTCTCTTGTTGCAGAGCACGGGCTGTAGGTGCGTGGGTTTCAGTAGTTGTGGGTCGCAGGCTCTAGAGCTCAGGCTCAGTAGTTGTGGCTCACGGGCTTAGTTGTTCCACGGCATGTGGGATCTTCCCGGACCAGGGCTCGAACCTGTGTCCTCTGCATTGGGGGGTGGATTCTTAACCACTGCACCACCAGGGAAGCCCCACAGTCAGCAATATTTAAAATGTACTTCTTAGCTTTTTTCTCATTTTCAAGTCAAAATATTGCTGTGTTTGAAATGTTCTCACAATACAGTGACAGTCTTAAATATTTATACACATAAGCTCATTGACAAATCTTCTGCAATATTCCAATGTGACTAGTATTATTAAACATCATAATATTCAGGTCAATACCAAATTTTTATAAGAATGTAATTTAAAAAATTGTGAATTACTTTTAGAAGTTCCAGGCAGAGTGACGATTTTTAACTACCAACCATTGCATACTTCATAAGACCATTTAAGATGAAATATATTAAAACTTAAAACTTCAACAGAATACTTAAAAGGTAAGACAGGGGCTGCTTTTTGTAAATTAAATACATTCATAGCAAATAAATTTTCTCCTAATACAGAATATGAAGATTTTTAGCTTAATTTTGTATATCTCCATTCAAAAGGTGAAATTAGGATATCTATAATCTCCTTATTATTTATTTTAAGCTTCTTTCCCATAAGAATTGATATTTCTATCTGTAGAATCTTCATAGTTTATTCATTTACTTTTTCTTTTGGTTTATTTTCTACAACAGAAAGAGTATTCTTATGTCTTGTTAAAGTTTTTATTCTCCTAACCTAGTTCAAGGTTACTTTCTGACATTGGTTGTAAACAAGGGGAGAGGCCTTATAATAAGCATGCGTTTTTTCCTATAGTCAAGATTTTTTTCTTGGACAACTTTGTATACAATTTCCACTTTGGTGACAATATTATCCCATTGTGACAACTGCATAAAAATTTGTAATCTATTTATACCTAGATGCTTCTGATTTCACCACAGTGCATTTCTTAATATGATTTTACATTAAATATTAATATAGTATAGTTGATTTTGTTCATATATGCTAACATGTTTTATATAGGTGCACACATATATGAATATTTGCTACATGCCATTCATTTCCATGGAATGATAGCTGATTGCATCTTATCTTTCTGACTGAAAATTGGATAGTCTTATGTGTGTTTAAAGTACTACTTAGAACAGACATTAAAATATCACATCCTCTCATTATACAGTATTTTAAAGGTCATATTTTAAATTGTGGGAGCAGAAATTTTGTCCATGAAGGTTAAGAAATGAATCAGGTCACAAATTTGGCATCGTCAGGTTCAGTGGAGGAACATGGTTTCTATGTCTTCGTACATCTGCCACAGTTGCACCTGTATAATATCTGTAACCATGAGCATTTTTATGTCAACATCATCTTTTTCCAATATACTCATAATTACCTGAGGTATATCATATCTATTTTTTCCTTTTACTTCAGTACAATCAATAAAGCTTTGTTTTGCAGTGATGGCAATGTTTTTAACATGAAGGTACCTTGTCAGCTGACATATTTGTACATGATGGGCTACTGCTCATGTACAAAGCAAGGAAAAGTACTTTCATTTCATATTTTCATCTGTATTCCAGATCTAACCTGATTTCTTAGGAGCATTATATACTTTTTTAAACTGTATTAAACACAGAAGAACATATCATTTTTATCTTTACCTACCTCATTAGCTAAATGGATATAGACATTATAATAACATGTAAGTCTGACAAAATTGGGACGCATTCCAGGCTTTGAGCTTCAAGTAATCTTATGTAATCTTCTAAGAGGTCATTTATTTCTGGCACATTATATGGCAACATGTACAATCACTGTCAAGTTTGTCTGCCGTTTGGGGCTTCTGATTTTGTCACTTTCAGCTGTCCCCTAGGAACTGACTTTGAGTATTTTAAAAAAACACTTCTGATTAGAAAATATCAGGATGAAACATTGAATTTTTGTGGTCACAACTCTGTTCTCATTATTCTAGTGTGATATTTGAGTTGGCAGATAATTTGATTTTATTCCATTAGTATGAAATGTAAGCATGGAAACAAACTTTTTTAAAAAGCATTCTTGGAATAAATGAGCCAGTCACAATGAATTATTAGTTATATTGTCTTTATTTTATAAATGGGCTGTTTGAATATATTCAGCCATGAAGTGACATGTAGACTCACTTCTGAGTTCTGTCAGACATCTCTGGTGAGTAACTTCTTAGAAAGTGACGCAGGACACAGCCATACCAATGAAATGACAAGAGCCAAAAGAAAAAAAATAAAAACAACCTCCCAAATAACATAATATATAATAAATAGTTATACACATGTGCATTAATAATTTAGCATAAAATATGTAAAATTGGTCTTATTGGAAATTTTCTACTATCATGGGTTATTTACTGCTCTCTGTTATAAATCCTATTTAACAAAATGAAACAGTACAACTAGGTGACAGGGAAAATTAATAGTAATTACTGGTAGGACAATTTAAAAATAATGTGTTAGAAAAAAATAAAAATTTTGTTTAATACATTTTCATTTTAAAATTGTTTTAGATTTATAGAAAATTTGCAAGAATAGTGCAGGATTTTACAAGTAGCCCAGACTCAGTTTCCTATCTTATTACAGTTTCATGTCATTAGGGTACATTTTTACAGTTAATGAGCTAGTGTTGACACCTGACTCTTAACTACAACCCACTCTGTTTTCAAATTTTCTTAGACTCACCTTTTTCTCTTTTAGGATTGCATTCAGGATATCTCACCCTCATTCCATTTAGCTGCCATTTCTCTTTAGGACACTGTTAGTTGTTCGAGTTTCTGAGACATTTCTTGTTTTTGATGACCTTGACAGTCTCCAATTGGGATTTACCTGTTGTTTCCCTCGTGATTAGCCTGGGGTTAAGTGTTTCTGGAGAAGGACAAATGGAATTCACACTTCGTATCAAGGGCACATGCTCTGCAGATGACATTACTGTTGATGTTGCCCTTGATCACCTGGCTGAGGTGGGGTTTGTCAAGTTCCTCACTGTAACATCCATCTTTTCCCCCGTCCATTCAGTGTGTACCTTGTGGAAGGATGTCACTGCATGCAGGACACATTTAAGGAGTTGGGAAGTTATGCTCCACTTTTCTGACAGTTAAACATCTGTATCTATTATTTGGGATTATGCCTGAGCGATTCCTACGCTCCCATATTTATGCATCTGTTTTTTCCAGAAAAAATAGCCAATAAGTTTATGAAATTATGGTCCACCTCAGTAACATCAAAGAGATGCTGGGTCCAAACATCTGTGCCTGGAACATAGTCTTGCTCAGTAAATACCTGTGAATAAGACTTAAAAGATATGAGGCAGGGCATACATAGTGTGCATAGGTGGCAAAAACAGATTCCAGGCAGAGGGGAGAGCAAGGTAAAATGCTGTAAAGAAGGAACATGGCTGGCTTGTTTGAGAAAAGTTGGGAATGCTGGGTGGTTGAAGTTAAGTGAACAAGGGATAGAGCCCTTGGGGGTGTCAACAGATTATCGGCCATTTAAAGGATATTGGCTTTTACTCTGGGTGAAATAAAGGAGCAGTGAATGGTTTTAATCAGAGGAGGGCTATCATCTGACTTCCTCTGGCTGCTGTCCTACAAACTGACTGATGGGGCAAAAGCAGAACTGGGACGCCAATTAGGAGACTGCTGTAGTAACCAAGGTGGGCGCTCAGGCAGGTTGTTAGCCCTGGTGATGGGGACCAGTGGTCAGATTTTCGTTGTGGTTTTGCAGGTAGACCTGTGGCCAGCTACATGCATATGACACAGGTTCTTCACTCAGAAATGCCCATGCTTGGTTTCATGCTCTTGTATCCATCTTGAAATTCTTTTTTTTTTTTCCCCTCCAGACTTATTGAGACACAATTGATATACAGCATTGTGTAAATTTAAGATGTACAGTGTGCTGATTTGATACAGATATATAGTGTGAAATGATTACCATAATAAGGATTCTTCCATAAACTCATATCCTTAACTTTTTTTTGTGGTAAAATTTTTGAGATCTGCTCTCTTAGCAACTTTCAAATATATAATACATCATTGTTAGCTATAGTCACCATGCTGTACATTAAATTACCAGAACTTATTCATCTTAAAACTGAAAGTTTATACTCTTTGATGAAACATAGGATTTGCAGATATTCTCTCCTACTCTGTATGTAGACTTTATATGTTTTACATATATAAAAAGCTTTTTAGTTTGATATAATCCCATCTGTTGGATTTTACTTTTCTGGCTTATGCTGTTGGGATCATATCCAAAAAGTATTGCCCAAACCAGTGTTAAGTAGATTCTTCTTTCTGTTGTCTTCTAGCAATTTTATAGTATCTGGTCTTATGTTTCAGTCTTCAATCCACTTCAAATTAATATTTGTGAGTGGTATAAGATAGGTGTCCAGTTTCATTTTTCTGCATGTGGTTTTCCAGTTTTCCCAACAGCATTTGTTGAAGACACTATCCTTTCCCCATTCAAAATTGCATTAAAACCAATAAATATTTAGGACTAAACTTAACAAAGGAAGTGAAAAATTTGTACTTTGAAAACTACAAGACTTTGATCAAAAAAATTGAAGAAGACAAAACAGGTGGAAAGATATACAGTACTGTGTTCATGGATCAGAAGAATTATTATTGTTGAACTGTCCATACTACCAAAAGGCATCTATAGGTTCAATGCAATCTCTATCAAAATTCCAACAGCATCTTTTACAGATATAGGGAAATCAATTTTAAAATGTTGTACGTGACCACAGGAGACCCCAAAGAGCCAAAGCAATCCTGAGAAAGAACAAATTGGGAGTCATCACACTTCCTGATTTAGAACTATATTACAGGGGCTTCCCTGGTGGTGCAGTGGTTAGGAATCCGCTTGTCAATGCAGGGGACACGAGTTCAATACCTGATATGGGAGGATCCCACATGCCTCAGAGCAACTAAGCCAGTGCACCACAACTACTGAGACTGCGCTCTAGACACTGTGAACCACAACTACTGAACCCACGTGCCACAACTACTGAAGCCTGCGTTCCTAGAGCCCGTGCTCTGCAACAAGAGAAGCCACCACAATGAGAAGCACGTATACTGCAATGAAGTGTAGCCCCCGCTCGAAGAAACTAGAGAAAGGCTGCGCACAACAACGAAGACCCAGAGCAGCCAAAAATAATAAATAAATAAATAAATTTATTTTAAACAACAAAAAAACTATATTACAATGCTGTAGTTATGGGAAACTATGATACTGGCACTAAAATACACACATAGACTAAAGGAACAGAATAGAGAGCCCAGAAGTAAACCCCTGTGTATAAGCAACTAATATTTGAGATGGGAGTAAAGCACACTCAGTGGGCAGGATAGTCTCCTCAACAAATGGTACTGGGACAGCTGGATACTACTTATAATTTTGGGGGTGCCCTCCATACTGTTTCTCATAGTGCTTGTAGTAATTTACATCTTTACCAACAATGCACAAGGAGTTTCTTTTCTCCATGTTCTTTCAAACACTTGTAATCTCTTGTCTTTTGGCTGTAGCCATTCTAACGGGAGTGACATGATCTCGTGGTTTTGATTTTCATTTACCTGATGATTAAAGACGTTGAACATTTTTTTCATATATCTGTTGGACATTTGTATGTCTTCTTTGGAAAAAATACCTATTCAGATCCTTTATCCCTTTTTAATTAGTTGTTTTTTGTTTTGTTTTGGTTTTGTGTGTCTTTTTTTGTGTGTGTGTTTTCCCTGTGCAGAAGGTTTTTTAGGTTGACTTAGTCCCACTTGTTTATTTTTGGTTTTGCTTTGTTGCCTGTCCTTTGGGGTCATAACCAAAAAATCACTCTTCCCAAGACCAAGGTCAAGGAGATTTTCCCCCAGAATTTTTTTAGGAGTTTTACGGTTTCAAGTCATACATTTGTGTGTTTAATCTCTTTTGAGTTAATTTTTGTGAGTAGTGTGAGATAGGGGTCCAATTTAATTATTTTACATTCATTAGACTGTACCAGTTTACATTTCCACCAAAAATGCACGAGTTGCCTTTTCTACACATTCTCACAAATATTTGTTTTTTCTTGTCATTTTTATAATAGCCATTCTAAAAGGTGTGAGCTGATGTATCATTGTGGTTTTGATTTGCATTTCTCTGATGATTAGTGATGTTGAACATCTGTTTATGTACCTGTTGGTCATCTGTATGTCTTTTGGGGGGAAAAAATGTCTTTTCAAGTCCTTTAGCCCATTTTTTATTTAATTTTTGATTGCTATTATTTTGTTACTTATATGTTTTGACTACTAACCCCGTATCAAAAAAAAAATGGTTTCCACATATGTTCTCCTGTTCTATAGTTGCTTTTTAGTTTGCTGATTGATCATTGTGCTATGCAAAGTTTTTCGTTTGTTTGTTTGCTGTAGTTCCACTTTTTTTTTTTTTTTTTTTTTTTGCTTTTGTGGCTTCCACATTTGGTATTTTATCCAAAAAATATTTGCCAAAACTATATTGAGGAACTTGTTCTTTATGCTTTCTTCAAGTAGTTTTACAGCTTTAGGTCTTATATTTAAGCCTTCAGTCCACTTTGAGTTAATTTTTGTGACTGGTACAAGAAAGGGGTCCAATTGTATTCTTCTGTAGGTTGTTATCCAGTTTTTTTCCAGCACCATTTATTGAAGAGACTGTATTTCCCCTACTGCATCTCCTTGGCTCCCTTGTCAAATATTTGTTAACAGTAAATGACTGATTTTATTTCTGTGCTCTTGATTCTGTTTCATTGGACCAGGTCTCTATTTTTTGCCAGAATCTAATGTTTTGATTACTATAGCTTTGTAATAAAGTTTGAAGTTCGGAATTGTGATGCCCCTGGATTTGTTCTTCTTTGACCAGGTTGATTTGGCTATTAGTGGTGTTTTGTGGTTCCATACAAATTTTAGGGTTGTTTCCTCTTTCTGTGTAAAAATCACTGGAATATTGACAGGGATTGCACTGCATTTATAGACAGCTTGGGCTGTATAGATATTCTTACAATATTCTTCTGGTTCATAACCATGGAAACTTTTTTCATTTATTTGTATCTTCAGTTTTTTCATCAGTGTTTTGTCATTTTCAGTGTGTGGATATTTTACCTGCTTGGTTTAATTTATTCCTAAATGTTTTATTTATTTCTGATGCCATTTTAAATATGATTGATTTTTACATTTCTTTTTCAAATTGTTAGTATATAGAAGTACAATTGCTCTTCACATGTTGATTTTGTATCTTGCAACTTGACTGAATTTGTCTATACCTTGTAATACATTTTTTTGTGGAATCTTTGGGATTTTCTCTATATAAGATTATATTAAATGCAAACAGAAATAGCTTTACGTCATCCTTTTCAATTTGAATTTCTTCTATTTATTTTTCTTGCCTAATTGCTCTGGCTATGACTTCCAGTACTATGCTGAAAAGGAGTGGTGAGAGTGCACAAATTTATTTTGTTTATATTTTTAGAAGAAAAACTTGCAAACTTTCACCATTGAGTATGATGTCTGCTGTGAATTTGTGCAATATAACCTTTACTGTGTTGAGGTACATTCTACGATAACAATTTTTTAAGTATATTTATCATGGAAGATTCTTTAATTATTTCACATGCTCTTTCTGTATCTGTTGAGATAACCATATGATTTTCATATTTCATTCTCTTAATGTGGTGCACCACATGTTTGATTTACATAGGTTGAATTACACTTGCATTCTAGGGATAAATTCCACTTGATCATGGTGTATGATCCTTTCAATATACTGTTGAATTTTGTTTGCTAGTATTTCACTGAGAATTTTTGCATCTATATCAGTAATACCTGACAATTTTTTTTCATGTACTTTTCTTATCTAGCTTTGGCATCAGGATAATGCTGGACCCATCAAATGAGTTTGGGAATGTACCACAAATTTTTTAGAAAAGTTTGACATGGATTTGTTTTAATTCGATTTAAATGATTGGTTGAATTTCCCAGTGAAACTATCTGGTCCTAGCCATGTTGTTGTTGTTGGTTTTTTTTTTTTTTTTTTTTTTTGTAAATTTTTTATTACTGATACAATGTTTTCACTCATCGTTGGTCTGTATGGTTTTATGTTGCTAGGAATTCATTTCTTCTAGGGTATCAAATTTGATGGTATATATTTGTTGATGGTCACCTCTCATGAGCTGTTGTATTTTTGTTGCATCAGTTGTAATGTCTCCTTTTTCATTTCTGATTTTATTTGAGTATTCTCTTTTGTTCTTCATTAGTATAGCTAAAAGGTTATTTTGTTTTCATTTCAAAAACCACCTCTTGCATTGATGTTTTCTATTGTTTGCATGGTCTCTGTTGTATTTCTGTTCTCATATTTCTTATTTCATTGCTTTGCTACTTCTGAGTTTAGTGGTTTGTTTGTTTGTTTGCTAGTCCCTTGAGAAGTAAGGTTGTTTATTTGTGATCTTTCTTTTTTCTTATTGTAGGCATTTGTTGCAATAAACTCTCTTATAACTGTTTTTCTTGCAGCCCATAAGTTTTAGCACGTTGTATTTCCATTTCCTTTTAAGATTTTTTTAAATTTCAAAGACATTATTGTACAGCTGTTGTAATTTCCCCCCAGTTTTATTGAGATATAATTGAACACAGTACTATTTAAGTTTAAAATGCACATTATAATGATTTGAATTACGTATATTGTGAAAGCGTTATTGCAGTAAGATTAGTTAACACACATCACCTTATATAGATGCAAGAAAAGAAAAAAGAAGAAAAAGAAAATATAGTTCCCTGAGATGAGAACTCTTAAGATCTACTTGCTTAACAGCTTTCAAATATACCATATGGCCGTGTTAACTCTATTCATCATGTTGTGCATAACATTCTCAAAACTTATTTATCCTATAACTGCAAGTTGATACTTTTGGACTTCATCAAATTCTCCCTCTTCCCACCTCCCTCCTCTGGTAACCAAAAATCTGATCTTTTTCTATGAGTCTTTTGTGAGGTTTTTTTTTTTTTTTTTTTTGACATATAAGCTTGGTCTGACTTCTCTCACTTAGCATAACGCCCTCAAGGTCCATCCATATTGTCACCAATGGCAGGATTTCCTTCTTTCTTATGGCTGAATAATACTCCATTTTCAAATATACCACAAGGTTTATATCCACTCATCTGTTGATAGACACATTTTTTTCCCCATGTCTTGGCTATTGTAAATACTGCTGCTACGAACATGGAGGTGCAGATATCTCTTCAACATAGTGTTTTTAATTCTTTCAATATATTCCCATAGATGAAAACACTGGACCATATGGTAGCCCTATTAAATTTTGAGGGCCTTCTCTAGTGTTTTCCATAGAGGCTGAACCAATTTATAAGACAAACAAAAGCACACAAATCAACCCTTTTCTCCACATCTTTGCTAGCATTTGCTAGCAAATCTCTTGTCTCTTTGATGAATTCCATTCTAACAGTCCCGAGGTGATCTCTCATTGTGGTTTTGATTTAATTTCCCTGATGTGTAGTGACGTTGAACACATTTTCAAGTATTTGTTGTACATTCACATATCTTCTTTGGAAACATGTCTATTGGGGTCTTTGGCACAACTTTTAATTGGCTTAATTTTTGGGGGGCTATTGAGTTCTATGATGTATTTTGGATATCAACCCCTTAGTAGTTATAAGGTTTGCAAATATTAGTTTTGATTACATAGGCTCTTTTCATCTTGTTGATTATTTATTTTGCTGTGTAGCTGATTTTTAGTTTGATATAGTGCCACTTGTTAATTTCTTAAATTGTTCCTTGTGCTTAAGGTATCATCAAAAATAATATTTAAGACCTGTGTTAAAAACATTTTTACTGTTTTCTTCTAGGAGTTTTATGGCCTCCCGTCTTACAGTTGTCTTTACCTTATCTTATTTCTCTTTAATTGTCATGAGTGGTGTTAGACAGGAGTCTACTTTTATTCTTTTGCATGTAAGTATGCAGTTTTCCAAGCACTGTTTAATGAAGAGGCTGTCTCTCCACCGAGTGTTCCTGACTGCCTTATCAAATATTCGTTGACCTTATATGCATGGGTTTATATCTGGATTCTCAGTTCTTTTCCATTGTTGTGTATGCCTTTTTACATGAGAGTACCATACTATTTACATTACTATGGATTTATAATACAGTTTGATATCATGGAATGTGATACCTCCAGGTTTCTTGTTCTTCCTCATGATCGCATTGCATATACAAGTTCTTTTGTGGTTCCTAATACATTTCTGTTTTGTTTTTTTCTACTTTAAAAAATGTCATTGGGTTTTGATAGGAATTGCATTAAATCCATAGATGGCTTTGAGTAGTATAAACATTCAAAAATATTAATTCTTCCAATTATGAAAAAGGGATAACTTTACCTTTATTTCTGTCTTTTCCAATTTTTTTCATCAGTGTATTGTAGCTTGTATTGTAGCTATCTTTCATCTCCTTAGATAAATTTATTCCTTATTATTTTATTAGTTTTGATGCTGTTATAAATAGAATGGTTTTCTTTTTTCAGATCATTGTTAGTACATAGAAATATGACTGATTTTTGCATTTTAAGTTTTTACTCTGTAACTTTACTGATTATGTTGATTAGTTTTAAGAGGCTTTTGGTGAAGTTTTTCCAAGTTTCTATATATAAAATCATGTTATCTTAAAATAGACACATTTTTACTTCTTAATTTCCAATTTTGATGCCTTTTATTTCTCTTCGTTGACTGATTGCCCTGGCTAGGACTTCCATTACTATGCTGAATGAGTGGTGAGAGTGGACTCCCTTGTCTTGTTTCTGATATTAGAGAAAAAGTTTCAGACTTTCACTCTTGAGTGTGCTTTGAACTGTGACCTTTTCATATTTGGTCTTTTTTAAAAAAAAATTATTTATTTTTGGCTGCATTGGGTCTTTGTTCTGCACGTGGGCTTTCTCTAGTTACGGTGAGTGGGGGCTACTATTCGTTGTGGTGCGTGGGCTTCTCATTGCAGTGGCTGCTCTTTTTTTGGAGCATGGGCTCTAGGCATGTGGCTTTCAGTAGTTGTGGCACACAGGCTCAGTAGTTGACACTCACGGGCTCTAGAGCTCAGGCTCAGTTGTTGTGGTGCATGGGTTTAGTTGCTCCTCGGCATGTGGGATCTTCCTGGACCAGGGCTTGAACCCATGTCCCTTGCATAGGCTGGCAGATTCTTAGCCACTGTGCCACCAGGGAAGCCCCGATATTTGGCCTTTATTATGTTGAGTTACATTCATTTTATACCTAACTTATTAAATGCTTTTCCTGTGCCTATTGATATTATATTTTTCCTTTTTTCTGTTGATATGATGCATCACATTCATTTGATAAGCTAGTATTTATTCAGAATTTTTAAACCTTTATTCATCAGTGTTATTGGCCTGTAATTGGCGGTGTCCATTTCAGATTATAATATCAAAGTAATGTTGGTCTTGTAAAATGAGTTTGAGAGTTTTCCCTCCTCATCCGTTTTTTCTCTTTCTTTTTTGAAGACTTTGAGGATTGGCATTAATGCATTAAATATTTGGTAAAATTTACCAGTGAAGCCACTTGATCTTGAGTTTTTCTTCATTTGAAGAGTTTTGATTACTGATTTAATTTCCATACTATTAGTTGCTTCATTTAGATTTTGTCTTTCTTCCTAATTCACTTTTGTTAGGTTGTATGTTTCTAAGAATTTTTCCATTTATCTAGGTTGCCCAGTTTGTTAGCATGTAGTTGTTCAAAGTAGCATGTTATCCTTCTTATCTCTGTAGTAGAGTTGTAATGTCTTCTCTTTTATTTATAATTTTGTTGATTTGGGTCTTTTCTCCTTTTCCTTGGTTAGTCTAGCTAAAGGTTTGAAATTTTATCTTTTAATGAACCAACTCTTAGTATTGCTAATCTTTTCTGTTGTTTTTCTCTTTTCTATCACATTGATTTCTGCTGTAATCTTTATAATTTTCTTCCTTCTCCTAATTTTAGGCTCAGTTTTGTCTTTTTCCAGGTCCTTGAAGAGAAGAGGTAGGTTTTTTATTTGAGATCTTTCTCAATTCGTAAGGTAGGCGTTTGTTGCAATAAACCTCCTTCTTAACACTCCTTTTGCTTCATCCCATAGCTTTTAGTATACTGTGTTTCCATTTCAGTTTTTCTCAAAATACTGTCTTATTTCTTCTTAAATTTACTCTTTGATAAATTAGTTGGTCAGGAGAGTGTTGATCAATTTTTTTGTATTCATTAGTGTTCCAGTTTTCCTCCTGTTATTGATTTCTAGTTTAATAATATGGTCAGACAATATACTTGGTAAAATTTAAGTCTTTCTGAGTTTACAAAATTTGATATGTGGTCGATCAGGTGGTCTTTTCTAGAAAGTATTTTTTCTGCACTGAGAAGACTGTGTATTCAGCGTTTGTTAGATACAATGTTCTGTATATGACTCTTAGGATCATTTGGCCTTTATTGTAGTTCACATCAACTGATTCTTTTTTTCTTTTTTTAATTGAAATATAGTTTAGTTAAAATGTTGTATTAATTTTTGCCGTATAGCAAAGTGTCTCACTTATACACATATATACATCTGTTTTATATTCTTTTCCATTATGGTTTCTCTCGGGATATTGAATATCCTGTTCCCTGTGCTATACAGTAGGACATTGTTTTTATCCATTCTATATGTAATAATTTGCAACGACTAACCCCAAACTCCCAGTCCATGCTTCCTCAAGCCCCTCCCCCTTGGTAACCACAAGTCTTTTCTCTATGTCTGTGAGTCTGTTTTGTTTCATAGATAGGTTCATTTGTGCCATATTTTAGATTTCACATATAAGTAATACCATATCGTATTTGTCCTTCTCTTTATGGCTTACTTCACTTAGTATGCTAATCTCTAGTCATATCCATGTTGCTGCAAATGGCATTATTTCATTCCTTCTATGGCTGAGTAATATTCCATTGTATATATACCACATCTTCTGTATCCATTCATCTATTGATGGAAATTAAAGTTGCTTCCATGTCTTAGCTATTGTAAATAGTGCTTCTGTGAACATTGGGGTGAATGTGTCTTTTCGAATTATGGTTTTCTATGGATATATGCTCAGGAGTGGGATTGCAGTATCATATGACAACTCTATTTCTAATTTTTTTGAGGAACTTCCATACTGTTCTCCATAGTGGCTGTTTCAATTTACATTCCCACCAACAGTTTAGGAGCTTTCCCTTTTCTCCACACCCCCTCCTGCATTTGTTATTTGCAGACTTTTTGATGATAGTCATGCTGACTGGTGTGAGGTGGTACCTCATTGTACTTTTAATTTGCATTTCTCCAATAATTAGTGATGATGGGCATCCTTTCATGTGCCTATTGGTCATCTCTATGTCTTCTTTGGAGAAATGTCTGTTTAAGTCTTCTGCCCATTTTTTGATTGTTTTTTTTTGTTGTTGTTATTGAGTTGTATGAATTGTTTGTATATTTTGGAAATGAAGCCCTTGTTGGTCACATCATTTGGAAATATTTTCTCCTAGTTTGTATGTTCTCTTTTCATTTTGTTTATGGTTTCTTTTGCTGTGAGAAAGCCTATAAGGTTGAGTGGGTCCCGTTTGTTTACTTTTGCTTTTATTTCTATTGCCTTGGGAGACTGACCTAAGAAAACACTGGTACAATTTATGTCAGAGAAAGTTTTGCCTATGTTCCCTTTTAGGAGTTTTATGGTGTTATGTGTTATATTTAAGTCTTTAAGCCATTTTGAATTTATTTTTGTGTATGGTGGGAGAGTGTGTTCTAACTTTAATGATTTGCATGAACCAACTTTTCCAACACCTCTTGCTAAAGAGACTCTCTTTTCCCCCATTGTCTATTCTTGCCTCCTTCATCAGAGATGAATTGACCATGGATCTGTGGGTTTATTTCTGGACTCTCTATTCTGTTCCCTTGATCCATATGTCTATTTTTGTTCCAATACCAGGCTGTTTGCTTAGCATTGTAGCATTGTCTGATGTCTGGGAGGGTTATGCCTCCTGCTTTGTTCTTTTCCTCAGGATTGCTTTGGTAATTCTGGGTCTTTTATGGTTCCATATAAATTTTAGGGTTATTTGTTCTAGTTCTGTGAAAAAATGTCATGTGTAATTTGATAGTGATCACATTAAATCTGCAGACTGCTGTGGGTAGTATAGACACTGTCATTTTAAAGAGCTGCTGCCTGTTCTCACTGTCAGTGGAACTAGCTGTCCTCTGGAAGCTGGTGTCCATACAGGGCTCTTAGAAATAAGACAGACAACACCACCCACGTGGACTCTTCGTACACACGTCTGACCATTGTCTTTCCTTCCTAGAAGTAACCTCCTTAATCGAGTGGGTGGCGTCTGGGGATGTGGTAGCCATCACCCTCCAGGAAGAGTCAGTGCCCCTCCTACCACTGGGGAATGAGTGGCCCTGTGCCTCATTCCCACCAAGGGTCCCAGTTTCAGGAGTTTGTTGAGCTTTTATTTTGCTGCTTTAGTGGATGAGAAATGACACATAACACATTGTCTTCTTTTCACTTCTCTTCTGATGATTGAGGCTGGAATTTCATCACTTTCATTTATTTCCAGAATGCAGCCACTTTTCCCAGTTCTGGGGGAGACCACTGAACATGCCTTCCTGGGTGTTCCCAGCCACAGACTGTGATCCACATCCAGCGAGGAAACTCCACTCTTTGTGCAACTACTATGTAGCTAGTGACTGACTTCTGACCAACAGAATATAGCAAATCATGGGAGGTCAGTGTTAAGATACATTGACAGAACCTCTGTCACTTCTCTCTCACTTGCTGCATCCTGTGTTCTCTCTCTGTTTCTGTCTGTCTCTCCTATCCCTGGAAATGGGGAAGCCTGCAAGGGTGTTAGTAGCTGTCATATGGAGAGGCCCACATAGGAGAGAACACAGGCAGGTCGCAGGTCTCCAGACAGAGGCAGTAGGCTCTCAGCTCAGACTGCATCCTGCCAGTACCCATCTCAGTGAGTCTGGGAGCAAATCCTCCCCTGTGGAGAGAGAGCTGAGACCTCAGCCACAGCTTCATAGAGACCTTGAGTCGAGGGCACCCAGCTAAGTACCGTGGGAGCTCAGGAGTAACTAGGTGTATGTATTTTGTATGTTGGGAAACCCTCCATAATGATCTTCAGTAAATCAGACAATCTTTAGCATAGAGCAGATCTACTCAATGTTATGTAAAAAAACCCACAAAGATAATGCATGTTAAAAAGTTAATAAAATGGACTAAAAACAATAATAGAATTATGTTGATATTACCATTACTACTCTTAAAGAGAAAAGTAAACTTAGAAAGATGGCAGATTCGCGTACAGACTCCTCTAAGTAAATTTCAGGGTACCTATATGAGACGTTCTCTGGGGTATTTTAGCGTCAGAATCCTAGGTTTGCACAAAGAAATTTGTTCTGAGAGGAGAAAACAAGCAGGAGGGAGTAGAATACCAAAGAGGAGGAGGATGTGGGTGAACTTGGAAAGTTATACGCAAACCAGGGAAGGGGAGTCCTAAGGGACATAGAATAAGTACCCCGGTCCATAGTAAAGGGACCTTGTCCTGCCTACCTCATAACCACCACCAGATTTCAGAAGACTGGCCAGTTGGCTAGGGGGCCTAGGCTCTAGGCAAGGAAGTCAGGAGCTTTCTGCACACCCTACATGCAGAGGCCTCATCTGTGATACATCCTTACCCCCAACACTGTCTCAGCATCAGCACCTTGCCTGCGCTCCTGCCATTTGTACCTACCCGGTCCCATAAAGTCCAGACACTTCGGTTTGCATATGTCACACCAAGGCTATTGGAAGATGTCATCCTAGGTGATCCTGGGTCAGCAGGGAGGATGATATGTTGGCACAAACAGTGCAGGGGCTCCCTGGGGGACTTAGAAAAATAAGTGGTTACTTGAACAGGCATGTCACCAACCCTATGTCTGCCAGTGCCACACCAGCTTTTCCTGGACACGTGAGTGAATTTAGAACATGTCCCCAGGTTCAGGCATGCCAAGAATACTCTCCTTACTCCTCACTTGTCACAATGTCAGTTTCTAGGCTGACTTTTAAAATTCGGAGGACTGGACTCCAGGAGGGACAGCCTCTCCATCCTTCCCAGGAGATGTGAGAGTGGTTCCTGGCCCAGAGTTGAGGTGGAAAATCCTGTGCTGAGTCTGGCAGGACAAGGGTGTCTTCCAGGGCTCTTGCACTGGCACCACTTTCTGGTCCTTAAGAGGACTTTAACATTGTTCTAGAGTCTCAAGAGAGTCAAGACTGTCCTCCCTGGGGCTCACTTACCAGTAGCAACTGTCCGTTCTTCCAGTGGGTAAGTCTGAATATCTCAGGAGGCTCTCTGACCAACAAGTACCCATAAGTACAGCAGGAACCAGGAAGCACCATGTGTATAAGTCTGTTGAAAACCCTCCACACTACTCTTCAGTAAATTGGATACATTCATGAGCAGAGAAACTTAATAAGAAATGCAATAACAACAGTAGTGATAAATAATATCAAGTGATTACAATCATAAAGATATTAATTGTACTACTACCAATAATAATACTAATAAACTTAAGGACTGAGGGATTACATACAGAGTTCCCTAATTGAATGCCAAGTTTCTTGGGGTATTTTGGGATCAGAGTCCTAGGGTAGCACTTGCTTTGGAGCCACAGTCGTAGGTTTGCATAGTGAAGGTATAAAATAAGCAGCAAAAAAGAGCAAAAATAAACAGCAGCAGGTAAAAGAAATCCATGGAGTGGCGTGGGCTGACTTAAGTCTCATATTCCAACCCCAGAGGAAAGAACTATGCAGAAGAGAAAAGTTGATCCAGCGCTTTCCTGACAAATGGAGCCAGCAAATCTCATGAGTTCTGATGACTGGTGTCTGTGGCTCTAACCCGGGAAAGAAAAGCAGGACTCCAGATACACCTTCAATACGTGAAAAAACACATAAAATGTACATGGAGCTTCAGCTCTATCTCTACCTCCACTGCCTGACAATTGACAAAGTGGCAGATCAGGGCTATTGATTGCTTTTTTTTTTTTTTTTTTTTAGAAATTTCATGTAATGTCTGAAACATTTATATTAACATATTTCCATACAAATAACCCAATGAAAGTTTAGTATTAGTTGTTTTGTTTGTTTTTTTATACTGCAGGTTCTTATTAGGCATCAATTTTATACACATCAGTGTACACATGTCAATCCCAATCGCCCAATTCAGCACACCACCATCCCCACCCCACCGCAGTTTTCCCCCCTTGGTGTCCATATGTCCATTCTCTACATCTGTGTCTAAACTTCTGCTCTGCAAACTGGCTCATCTGTACCATTTTTCTAGGTTCCACATACATGCATTAATATACGATATTTGTTTTTCTCTTTCTGACTTACTTCACTCTGTATGACAGTCTCTAGATCCATCCACGTCTCAACAAATGACTCAATTTCGTTCCTTTTTATGGCTGAGTAATATTCCATTGTATATATGTACCACCACTTCTTTATCCACTCGTCTGTTGATGGGCATTTAGGTTGCTTCCATGACCTGGCTATTGTAAATAGTGCTGCAATGAATATTCGGGTGCATGTGTCTTTTAGAATTACGGTTTTCTCTGGGTATATGCCCAGTAGTGGGATTGCTGGGTCATATGGTAATTCTATTTTTAGTTTTTTAAGGAACCTCCATATTGTTCTCCGTAGTGGCTGTATCAATTTACATTCCCACCAACAGTGCAAGAGGGTTCCCTTTTCTCCACACCCTCTCCAGCATTTGTTGTTTGTAGATTTTCTGATGATGCCCATTCTAACAGGAGTGAGGTGATACCTCATTGTAGTTTTGATTTGCATTTCTCTAATAATTAGTGATGTTGAGCATCTTTTCATGTGCTTCGTGGACGTCTGTATGTCTTCTTTGGAGAAATGTCTATTTAGGTCTTCGGCCCATTTTTGGATTGGGTTGTTTGTTTCTTTAATATTGAGCTGAATGAGCTGTTTATATATTTTGGAGATTAATCCTTTGTCCGTTGATTCATTTGCAAATATTTTCTCCCATTCTGAGGGTTGTCTTTTGGTCTTGTTTATGGTTTCCTTTGCTGTGCAAAAGCTTTGAAGTTTCATTAGGTCCCACTTGTTTATTTTTGTTTTTATTTACATTACTCTAGGAGGTGGATCAAAAAAGATCTTGCTGTGATTTATGTCAAAGAGTGTTCTTCCTATGTTTTCCTCTAAGAGTTTTATAGTGTCCAGTCTTATATTTAGGTCTCTAATCCATGTTGAGTTTATTTTTGTGTATGCTGTTAGGGAGTATTCTAATTTCATTCTTTTACATGTAGCTGTCCAGTTTTCCCAGCACCACTTATTCAAGAGACAGTCTTTTCCCCATTGTATATCTTTGCCTCCTTTGTCATAGATTAGTTGACCATAGGTGCGTGGGTTAATCTCTGGGCTTTCTATCTTGTTCCATTGATCTATGTTTCTGTTTTTGTGCCAGTACCATATTGTCTTGATTACTGTAGCTTTGTAGTATAGTCTGAAGTCAGGGAGTCTGATTCCTCCAGCTCCATTTTTTTGCCTCAAGACTGCTTTGGCTATTCGGGGTCTTTTGTGTCTCCATACAAATTTTAAGATGATTTGTTCTAGCTCTGTAAAAAATGCCATTGGTAATTTGATAGGAATTGCATTGAATCTGTAGATTGCTTTGGGTAGTATACTCATTTTCACAATGTTGATTCTTCCAATCCAAGAACATGGTATATCTCTCCATCTGTTGGTATCATCTTTAATTTCTTTCATCAGTGTCTTATAGTTTTCTGCATACAGGTCTTTTGTCTCCCTAGGTAGGTTTATTCCTAGGTATTTTATTCTTTTTGTTGCAATGGTAAATGGGAGTGTTTCCTTAATTTCTCTTTCAGATTTTTCATCATTAGTGTATAGGAATGCAAGAGATTTCTGTGCATTAATTTTGTATCCTGCAACATTACCATATTCATTAATTAGTTCTAGCAGTTTTCTGGTGGCAGTTTTAGGATTCTCTATGTATAGTATCATGTCATCCGCAAACAGTGACAGTTTTACTTCTTCTTTTCCAATTTGTATTCCTTTTATTTCTTTTTCTTCTCTGATTGCCGTGGCTAGGACTTCCAAAACTATGTTGAATAATAGTGGTGAGAGTGGACATCCTTGTCTCGTTCCTGATCTTAGAGGAAATGCTTTCAGTTTTTCACCATTGAGAATGATGTTTGCTGTGGGTTTGTCATATATGGCCTTTATTATGTTGAGGTAGGTTCCCTCTATGCCCACTTTCTGGAGAGTTTTTATCAGAAATGGGTGTTGAATTTTGTCAAAAGCTTTTTCTGCATCTATTGTGATGATCATATGGTTTTTATTCTTCAATTTGTTAATATGGTGTATCACATTGATTGATTTGCGTATATTGAAGAATCCTTGCATCCCCGGGATAAATCCCACTTGATCGTGGTGTATGATCCTTTTAATGTGTTGTTGGATTCTGTTTGCTAGTATTTTGTTGAGCATTTTTGCATCTATATTCATCAGTGATATTGGTCTGTAATTTTCTTTTTTTGTAGTGTCTTTGTCTGGTTTTGGTATCAGGGTGATGGTGGCCTCATAGAATGAGTTTGGGAGTGTTCCTTCCTCTGTAATTTTTTGGAAGAGTTTGAGAAGGATGGGTGTTAGCTCTTCTCTAAATGTTTGATAGAATTCACCTGTGAAGACATCTGGTCCTGGACTTTTGTTTGTTGGAAGATTTTTAACCACAGTTTCAATTTCATTACTTGTGATTGGTCTGTTCATATTTTCTGTTTCTTCCTGGTTCAGTCTTGGAAGTTTATATCTTTCTAAGAATTTGTCCATTCCTTCCAGGTGGTCCATTTTGTTGGCATAAAGTTGCTTGTAGTAGTCTCTTAGGATGCTTTATATTTCTGCGGTGTCTGTTGTAACTTCTCCTTTTTCATTTCTGATTTTATTGATTTGAGTCCTCTCCCTCTTTTTCTTGATGAGTCTGGCTAATGGCTTATCAATTTTGTTTATCTTCTCAAAGAACCAACTTTTAGTTTTATTGATCTTTGCTATTGTTTTCTTTGTTTCTATTTCATTTATTTCTGCTCTGATCTTTATGATTTCTTTCCTTCTGCTAACTTTGGGTTTTGTTTGTTCTTCTTTCTCTAGTTTCTTTAGGTGTAAGGTTAGATTGTTTACTTGAGATTTTTCTTGTTTCTTTAGGTAGGCTTGTATAGCTATAAACTTCCCTCTTAGAACTGCTTTTGCTGCATCCCATAGGTTTTGGGTAGTCGTGTTTTCATTGTCATTTGTCTCTAGGTATTTTTTTATTTCCTCTTTGATTTCTTCAGTGATCTCTTGGTTATTTAGTAACGTATTGTTTAGCCTCCATGTGTTTGTCTTTTTTACGTTTTTTTCCCTGTAATTCATTTCTAATCTCATAGCGTTGTGGTCAGAAAAGATGCTTGATATGATTTCAATTTTCTTAAATTTACTGAGGCTTGATTTGTGACCCAAGATGTGATCTATCCTGGAGAATGTTCCGTGCGCACTTGAGAAGAATGTGTAATCTGCTGTTTTTGGATGGAATATCCTATATATATCAATTAAATCTATCTGGTCTATTGTGTCATTTAAAGCTTCTGTTTCCTTATTTATTTTCATTTTGGATGATCTGTCCATTGGTGTAACTGAGGTGTTAAAGTCCCCCACTATTACTGTGTTACTGTCGATTTCCTCTTTTATAGCTGTTAGCAGTTGCCTTATGTATTGAGGTGCTCCTATGTTGGGTGCATATATATTTATAATTGTTATATCTTCTTCTTGGATTGATCCCTGGATCATTATGTAGTGTCCTTCCTTGTCTCTTGTAACATTCTTTATTTTAAAGTCTATTTTATCTGATATGAGTATAGCTACTCCAGCTTTCTTTTGATTTCCATTTGCATGGAATATCTTTTTCCATCCCCTCACTTTCAGTCTGTATGTGTCCCTAGGTCTAAAGTGGGTCTCTTGTAGACAGCATATATATGGGTCTTGTTTTTGTATCCATTCAGCCAGTCTATGTCTTTTGGTTGGGGCATTTAATCCATTCACGTTTAAGGTAATTATCGATATGTATGTTCCTATGACCATTTTCTTAATTGTTTTGGGTTTGTTTTTGTAGGTCCTTTTCTTCTCTTGTGTTTCCCACTTAGAGAAGTTCCTTTAGCATTTGTTGTAGAGCTGGTTTGGTGGTGCTGAATTCTCTTAGCTTTTGCTTGTCTGTAAAGCTTTTGATTTCTCCATCAAATCTAAATGAGATCCTTGCCGGGTAGAGTAATCTTGGTTGTAGGTTCTTCCCTTTCATCACTTTAAGTATATCATGCCACTCCCTTCTGGCTTGCAGAGTTTCTGCTGAGAAATCAGCTGTTAACCTTATGGGAGTTCCCTTGTATGTTATTTGTCGTTTTTCCCTTGCTGCTTTCAATAATTTTTCTTTGTCTTTAATTTTTGCCACTTTGATTACTATGTGTCTCGGTGTGTTTCTCCTTGGGTTTATTCTGTATGGGACTCTCTGCGCTTCCTGGACATGGGTGGCTATTTCCTTTCCCATGTTACGGAAGTTTTCGACTATAATCTCTTCAAATATTTTCTCTGGTCCTTTCTCTCTCTCTTCTCCTTCTGGGACCCCTATAATGCGAATGTTGTTGCGTTTAATGTTGTCCCAGAGGTCTCTTAGGCTGTCTTCATTTCTTTTCATTCTTTTTTCTTTAGTCTGTTCTGCAGCAGTGAATTCCACCATTCTGTCTTCCAGGTCACTTATCCATTCTTCTGCCTCAGTTATTCTGCTATTGAGTCCTTCTAGTGTAGTTTTCATTTCAGTTATTGTATTGGTCATCTCTGTTTGTTTGTTCTTTAATTCTTCTAGGTCTTTGTTAATCATTTCTTGCATCTTCTCAATCTTTGCCTCCATTCTTATTCCGAGGTCCTGGATCATCTTCACTATCATTATTCTGAATTCTTTTTCTGGAAGGTTGCCTATCTCCACTTCATTTAGTTGTTTTTCTGGGGTTTTTTCTTGTTCCTTCATCTGGTACATAGCCCTCTGCCTTTTCATCTTCTCTATCTTTCTGTAACTGTGGTTTTTGGTCCACAGGCTGCAGGATTGTAGTTTTTCTTGCTTCTGCTGTCTGCCCTCTGGTGGTTGAGGCTCTATTGATTGCCTTTTGATGCACCTACAGACTTACTTGAAATTGGGAGGAGAATATTAGTTATGAATTTGCAAGTAAAATGTTTATAATAACCGATCTGGAAGTTGAATTACCACTTTCTTGGGAAATTGATAGTTTATTTTACCCAACACCTCATATGTTTTTTTTAGTAACTTTTGTTCACAGTATATATATTTCTGAATATGTATGAAAGGCACATGCCATATCGTCCCAGAGAAACCATTGATGGGGCTTTAGAAATCAGTGACCTTTGAGGACGTGTTTATAGAACTCACACATAAAGAGTGGGACCTGCTGGACACATTGCAGAGAAGGATGTATACAGATGTGATGCTGGAGGACGTGCATTGTCTCATCTTCTGGGTGAGTCTCTCAATATTTATTTACTTCCTTATGCATGTCTTATTGAGATAGGCTCTGCAGCTTCCACATATGCCACTGTAGTCTTGGCCCTGACTCATGCATCTGTAGCACTTAGACACCCTGGAACGAATGTGTTCCTTTACTTACCACAGCACATGTGTCCCTGCATGGAGATACAGTCTCCATTACCACAATCGCACGTATTCCTTACTAGTCTGCCACCAACATGCAGAATAATGCTGATCACAGATAAGGGCTATTTTATCTAACAAAGAATTGACTTTATGTTGCTAAGTAATTGTACTGCTTGGGGGACTATTATGAGCTTTGAACACAGCAAAAATACATGACAGCTTGTGTCCCCCTTTCTACATGAACTCCACGTAATAATCTCATGGGTCTTATGTGTATTGGATTCTGTTAGAAAACAGTGTTAACCACATTATGAAAACGTTGCTTCCTTCCTGGCTGAGACGTCTAGGCAGCCTGCAGTCTGTCTTTCCTCTTGGGCAAGAACAACAGCAGCCAGAGACTTTTACTGTCTTTGAGTGGTGTGTCAGGTGACAACCTTCAGTGTTTTCCCCTTCAGGGTGCTCGAACCTGGGCTGCCATTGATGCCCTCACACTTGAACTTTGGCATCTTGTCCTGCACTTGCATTGCATGCACTGTTCTCAGCACAGAACTTTAAATCCATCTAGCATTTCCTACATGTATCAGGGCATCAGCTCTGCAAACGAGATGTAATTTCCCAGTTGGAGCAAGAAGAGTAGGTGTGGAGGGACGAGGAGGGTTTCCCCAGGCTGGGGTCCAAGTCAGCTCCAGACACATGTGCTCAGTGTGGGGAGGGAGCAGAACACTTGGAATGGCTACTGGAGGTTTGCTCGACTAAAGGATATTTTTAGAAATGTATGTGAAGCCATTGACTCAAATTATCCAGATTCTGTCATTACGCATCACACATTAATTTCTCTTCACGTTTTCCCCTCTACTTTTCACCTCAGAGAAGCAAAATTCCTGTCCTCGTGGGAGTTAAAATTTCATGTTTTTGTCTTTGCCATGGTCTCTTTAATAATTTTTCCTCTCATATTCCCTGTAGCATCTGAATTTATTTTATTTTTCTTTTACTTAAACTCTGAACATTTTATTAACATTTTTCTGAACCATGTTTCTATTCACTGGTGTATGCCTCAAATTCATGTTCTTTCCCCATGTAATGTACTTTTCAACAATTTAATCCCCCTAATATCACATGTGCCATTTCTTATTGATTTAATTTAATTATTACTTTTGTCTTATTTCAAGCAAAAATTGTGACCATTAAAAGCAAGAAATGATATCCAGGCAAGTTTTCTTGTTCCTGGTGGACCAATGTAGCTGTAAGAAAATAGTAAATTTCTTCAGGTGTGAACCCTGGTCATCCACATGTGAAACCTAGGAATGAGGTAAGTTAGGAATTCAGTAGACTCATATAACTCAGTTACACTGTAGTGTAAACACTAGCCCAGCATAAAGTGTTCACTTTATGGACTAAATTAGACTGAATTTTGATGATAGATAGTAGAAATGCTGCAAAGGGGGATGTCCATGCAGAATATTTACATACTATGTGTATGTAACTGACATGGAGATAATTTTAACTGGAGACTATCATTGACAGACTTACATACAGATGAGTTTTCACTGCATAGAAAACACTTTTACTGTAATAAATGAAGGAAAACCCTCAAAGATATTTAATTCCTTAGTCAATGTTGAATTCTCACACTGGATCTATGAATGCTAAAATCACACTGAAAAGCCAGAGTTCATATCAAAATTCTCAGACATGGAAAAACTCTTATCAAGAATGTTTTACCACACATTTCAGCTATGAGTTCATAATTTTGACTAATAACCTATTATTTTATAAATAAGTAGAATAAAAATAGAGATTTGTTAAGTAATCTTGGAATGATAAATACAAAATTTTGTAATAAATACTTTTGTTAATAGGTTAGTGTTAAGAAATATATATAAACAAAGTTATATGTGACAATTATTATGATCCACTTAATTGTGATCATCAGTAAGATTATCAGTGGCTTTTTCTTATCAGAAATGTTGCAGGCCATAAGAGAGTGAAATGATATGTTTAAAGTACTGGGGGAAAACAACCTAACAACAATTCTATATCTTACAATATTATTCTTCAAAAATGAGGAAAATGAAAGACAGTCTCAGACAAAAGCTGAAGGAGTTCAATAGCATAATACCTGCCCTTCAAGAAATGCTAAAGGGAGTACTTCAAGTTCAAATGGAAGGACACCAGTAACTTGAGGTCATATGAAAATATAAATTTATCTGATAAAGGTAAATAAACGGACAAATAGAAAAAAAGCTATAATTTAGACTTGTAACTACACTTTTTATTATTCTGGTATATTTTCTAAATCCAAAATATTAAAATAATTATAAATTTATTGGTATTGTGTGATTGTTTCCCCTAAAATTCATGTTAAAAATATTACCTCCAAATGTGGTGATATTAGGATGTAGGGCCTTTGGCGGGGTGCTTAGGTTATGACGGCAGAGCCACGATGAATAGGATTTGTGTGCTTTTATTTATTTTTAAACATGTATTTATTTACTTACTTATTTGGCTGCATTGGCTCTTAGTTGCAGCGCGTGGGATATTTGTTGTGACGCCCAGGCTTCCTATCTAGCTGTGGCAAGGGGACTCGGTAGTTGCAGCACACAGGCTTTCTCGTTGTGGCAGATAGGATCAGTAGTTGCAGCGCATGGGCTTAGTTGTCCCGTGGCATGTGGGATCTTAGTTCTCTGACCTGGGATTGAACCTGTGTCCCCTGCATTGGAAGGCAGATTCTTAACCACTGGCCTACTAGGGAAGTCTCTTTTGTGCTCTTAAAAGAGATCCCAGAGAGGTCTCTAAACCCTTCCTCCTGGTGATGATATAATGAAACGTCTATGACCCAGAAAAAGACCTTTACCTAACCCCCTTGATCTCACACTTCAGCCTCCAGAACCATGAGAAAGAAACTTCTGTTTATAAACTACCTAAGCTGTGGCACTTTGTTATAGCATCCCCAAATAACTAATTCATACATCTACATTAACAGAAAACAATGTATAAATATGTGATTTGTGACATTAGTAACATGTAATGAATGTGTAATGTAATAGGAGATGTAATAGAAATTTTGCATGTGATTACAATTATGTTGATATCAGTTGAAGCTAGTTTGATAGGATTTTATATGTAATCTCCATGGTATCCACAAATTTATACCTATAGAATATACACAGAAGGAAATTAAAAGTAAGTCAGTCAGGGGACTTCCCTGGTGGTCCAGTGGTGAAGACTCCATGCTCCCAATGCAGGGGGCCTGGGTTCAATCTCTGGTCAGGGAACTAGATCCCACATGCCACAACTAAGTGTTCGCATGCCGCAAAGAAGATCAAAGGTCCCCCATGCCACAACTAAGACCTGGCACAGCCAAATAAATAAAATTTTAAAATGAGTACAAAAAGTAAGCAGAAAGGATGTCAGTATGGGAGAAAATGTGGGACAGAAAAGCTATATGACATTACAGAAAAATTGGCAATTAAAAGTCATTCCATATCAGTAATTTATATATATATATATATATATATATATATATATATATATATATATGGCTTAAAGTCATCAGTTAAAAAACAAAGATGGACAAGCTAGACATAAAAAGGGTCCAACTTATGTTGTCTACAAGAGACTCACTTAGAAGTAAGGACACTCATATGCTGAAAGTGAAAATATGGGGAAAGATATTCCATGAAAACAGTAACCAAAAGAGGAGAGGAGTGGCTCTGCTGCTTCTGCTGCTTCTGCTGTGGCCCCTGCTCTGCAGGGAGTAACCGGGGGCGGGTGCAGGGGCTGGGGCGCCCCTCCCACCCTCTGCACCGTGAGCCAGGGGAATCAGAGGGACTTGGTCCCCCTCCCGAGTTCCAGTCTTGCTCCAATGAGAATGGTGCTAATCAATAAAGACCAGGGTATAGCTGATTCACTTTGTTATAAAGCAGAAACTAACACAGCAGTGTAAAGCAATTATACTCCAATAAAGATGTTAAAAATAAATAAGTAAATAAAGACTTGGGGAAAAGAGATGGTCCCCGTGGAGAATGCCTATGTCATAAGTTTATCTGCTGTCAGGTTGGCTTGAGAGAGAGGAGCTACATTGGTGTGTTCTCTCCCTTCAAATCGATTACTTTTTCTTTCTTGATGTGCACACACACACACACACACAAAACCATTATAAAGCCCATACATATAGAATGCTAATGGATTGGTCTATGAACTTGAGAAGAGGGAAATAGAACACTTGATGTTGGTGCAGTGATGTGTTTGTGTCTGTGCATGTGCATTACTAGGTGGAGGGTCCACAGTATCCATCAGATAATTAAAGGAAAACATATCTCCCAAGTGTTCTGGATTTCGTAGATAAATTATCATAGGACAACAGTCTTCAATAAAAATCAGGTAGCTCTCTCACACACCACTCATTAAAGTAACAAATATTTATTGAGAGTCTCCAGGATTCCAGCATGTGACATTTTCTGGAGACTAAGAGGTGAAATGTATAACATTACCACCTTCACCAAGTTTATAGCTCAGTGGAGGCAATAAAATTTAATATCTCACTTTTTTTCTATTTAAGTATGACTCTGGGTTTAATTTTTCTGCATCGTGTCCACAGTGTCCCAGGACTGACGCCCTCCTCAAGCTCAGCACCTAGAACACAGATCTGATTGAGCAAAACTGGTGATGCAGCTGCTTCCCAGTGAGGTTTCGGCCTCTAATGGCTGTCTCCTGCTCCTGTGTCTGTGGCCTGCTCAGCATATGGGAGACACTTAGGCTGCTTCCTCAGTGCATTGTGTACCTTCCAAGGCCAAGAACATGCTGAGCAAAACATAACTTCTTTACTTTTGTGAACACCTGGCCTCCAAAAGGATGAAATATGTAGTGACAATGTACTGAGGACATAATTTCTTATTCATTCCCTGACCTACACTCTCAGTAAGAGAGACATGTGGTAAAACAACAGGGACTCAGGCTTATGGTCATGACTTGGCTGGGTCAAGAAGTTCTAGGCCATGTGGGAAGACTCCTCTCTCCTCTGAGATTTCTGCTTCAACCAACAGGGAGCAGCTGCCCTTAAGGTCTGAACTGGAACCCTATAAATTCATATGTTGAAGTCCAGACATTTGTACCTCATAATGTGACTGTATTTGGGAATAGGGCCTTAGGAGAGGTGATTAAGTGAAAATGTGTTATATGGGTGAGCCCTAATCCACAGCTGTGCCCCTATAAGAAGAGATTAGGACACAGCCATGCACACTCAGCTCATTGAGGTAAGTCCATGTGAGGATGTAGCAAGAATGCGGCCATCTGCAAGCAAGGGAGAGAGGCCTCAGAAGAAACTGAACCTGTGGACACCTTGATCTTGGACTCCCAGAGCTGTGAGAAAATTAATCCTCCCAGTCTGCAGTATCTTGTTCTGGCAACCCTAGCAAAACACTAATACAGCTTTATTTCTCCTATATTCCTCTTTCTTGCAAATAAAAATTATGAAAATAGCACCAAAAAAACAGTGTATAAAGTATTTGAAAGGACAAAAAAGCAGGGGAACCACGGGGGGGACTGATGAACTACACAGCAGTGATTCACCTGGTTTTCTTTGTCTCCTACCACAGTAAAGGAAAATAGTCAAAATCACCACGGAAGGCTTGAGTAGACATTTTAGAGAAGGCAAATCTCCATGGTAAAACAAACTTGAAATGTACTCAGAGTTGGTAGAAATAGTAAATGCATTTTAATCTTTGGAGGTTTAAGAAATTCAATTTCTTGAATTTCTAGAGCAGTTATAATATGTACATGGTTGAAGGTCCTGAAAATATAAAATACTTTGCATTACATCGTGCCCCCCACCACCTCACCCCGTCTTTGCACAGGAGCCCTGGCCCTCCACAGGTAACCATGTATCTGTTTTCCCATGCATACTTCCCGGGTGTCTTTATGTGCATACAAGCAAATATGAAGATATATTTCTCCTTGGCACCCTATTTAAAATCACAAATAGAATACTAATCACGGTGTTTTGTTATATCTTGATTTTATTCATTTGACAATATCTTGCAAATTATCCTCTATCAAGACATGGTTTCCTGCACGACGGTATACTGAATGGATGATGTACTATAATGCACTTTGCCAATCCACGTTGGGATGAACACTGATATTCAATAATCTATATTACAAACAATGCAGCAATGCATAACCTTGGCGTGCATTATTCTGCTGCTAGCAAATGTGTAGGATATGTTTCTAAAGGATTTATAACGTGGAGTGTTTTTAACTGAGAGAGCATTTGGTAAAATGTTAAAGGTACTCTGTTGCTGAATCCTTCTGCGGAGACTAGCAGTGACCCTTTCTCTTTCTTTAAACTGCAACCTATCAGATCTATCCCCCACATGTGTTTAAAAATGCTTTCCGACCTCTTCTACCTCAGAAACCCTCCATAATCTTTCTTCTCAGCACTGCCCTTTATTCTCACCCCCATCACAGCCTTACCTGGCACATACCTGTTGTCTCCACCTTGCTCTCTGCCCATTTAGGAGGATTTAGAAATACTGAAACCCCTTCTTTGATCATCTTCAGTAAATCAGCTACTGTGTGAATCAACTTTACTGGTTTTTCGCTAATTACAAAAATGGTAATAATTACAATAATGTTGTGTAAGGATGACAGTAGTAATTGACAATTCTGTACGTCTCAGAACTTCTTATTTCACCAGTGTGTACACTAATGGATCTCAAAGCAAATTCTCAAGTCACTGAAATTTTTTCTTGCCACGACACCGATGTATGGCCATCTAGTCGTCCTTGCAGCAGCGGAAGCCAGATAACAACCAAATGGAGGGAAAACCACCGGGATAGATCTGGATGGCACGCAGGAGAAGGTGCGCCTCCGTTCCTCTGCACTCGTCCCCTCTGGGTCCACCACGGGTCCCATTTCTCTCTCCGGGTTGTCTCCCCGTCCACACTCGCGTTCAGAGGCCATTCCGGGACGAGATTTTCTCGTGGAGCCTCTGACAACCGCGCACGGCCTCGTGCCTCGTACGACCATCACCAGACGCCCCAGGCAGCTCCCCATTTCCCCATTTGTTAGGCTTCTCCGACCACCAAGCCCCAGGCGTGACCGTAGACGCGCCTGGAGCTCGCCCCCGACTGTCCGTGTCATCAACTGCGTTGAGGGGACCTGTGTGTGGTCGACACACAAGCGCTTCGACGACTATGCCAACAGAAGAGGGAACGCCGGGCGCTCCCCCGTAGACGCACCTCGGCCTGCGTGGAATCCCATCTGCCCTGGCCCTTGACCGCTTCTCGCGGATCTCGGAGTAAGTGGCCGCTGTGGAGGAACTACGGCGACGGGAACGGGACGCACTGGATCCCCAAGGCGGCCGGTACGAAGCACCGTCGCCCTACTGGCCGGGGCGTCGCCTTCCCTTGGGAAGGAGGACGTGGAGGCCGGAGTCGCCCTCCCAGTGCTTCTTCGTTTCGCCATCCGGCCGTACCCAATGCGGAGAGAATCATATTTGGGAATTAGGGCGAACGGTATCAAGAGAGAAAGCCGGCGGAAACTTGGCGCCGTCCACGCCCATAAGAGACTTTCAGCCATCCACAGGCGTACTTGGAAAACAAAAGTACGACCACCTGGACACACGGAGGACGACGCCGGGCACAGATACCCTCTCATGCACACGCGCAGCAACTTGGGCGTTCCCCCCGGTCAGAGGTCACCAGGGAGTGCCCGTCGAACCGCCCAGACCACCACTCAACGACTACTAGGGAGCGCAGCGCGGGCCTCACAGTACACGGGTTTGCCCGTCCAAAACGCGAAAGCAGGAAGCGCCCATGCACCGGAGACCGGGACCCAAGCGCGCCAGCCAAAAAGCACGTCGCACCCTCCAACGACCTCAACGCCCGGGCCCGGTCCGTTCCCCACCTACGAAGTGGGACGCTGGGGAACCGAGGTGGTAGAAAATGAAGGCCCCAAGGTGACTCATAAGAACGGACCATCAAACCTCAGGCACTCCGTAGGGCTCGGAAGACCCTCTCCCTTCACAACGCGGCGGCGGGACCAGGTCGTGTTCAGTGCGGTCGGTCCCCGCGGCTGGAGGGGCACGGGCAGATGCTGGTCGACCAAGCCAGGCAACCTCCAAACTGCCCCCGGGAGTGCGGCAATGATCACACCCTCGCAAATCTGCACGCCCAATCTCCAGCGACAATAGGAGGCGCCCACGCCTCGGATCCACCGGGACAGTCGCCACCAGTGTCGACGGCCTCCCGGAACTCTGCCCCGTGCCCGGCGGCCGAGTCTCAGCCCTCGCGAAGATCGCCGAAGCTCCGGAGACAAGGGACGGTATAAAAGCGGCCGCCAGGTGGCGGCCGACAACCGGCTCGAACGTCCCCGGGCCGGATCCCGATCGCCGAACGGCGAGGGTGCAGCGCGGGCCGTCCAAACGCCCGAGCTCGTCTCGGGGCGTCCGCCTCGGAGCTAGCTCGCGGCTCGGCACGACACGGTGCGACCCCGGCAGCAGACGGGAGACGAGGAGCTGGGAGGATGTTGCCGGGAGGCTGCCGCGAGGGAGACGCGCTCTTCACGCTATTCCTGGGCCGCCGGCCGCTGTAAACAAGGAAAATTCTGCAGGGGGATGGACTGAGTGAACTGTAAGCTGAAACCAAAACAACTACCAATAGAAAACACGGATGACATTTTATTCTGCAATTGCAGAGTGGAGATGGTACTAAAACATAAAAACCAGAGCCCAGAAGCCATAAAGGAAACGATTGATAACTTGACCACCTAATTGATCTTTATATATTCCACAAGCAAAGTCAAATGGCAAGAAGTGGGTGGGTGGGAACATTTGTGCAAATACATGTGTAATAAGAATATTGATATCAGTATTACTTAAGAACAGAACATTTAGAAAACAGCCATTAAGAGGGACCAGGTAAGTAAATTTCAAGTACATTCAGACAATGCAGTACTATCACTTTGTGCTTTGGTTTACTGATATATTTTTAAATGAGCTAGATCTATAGGTACGGACTTGGAAAAAATGTTGATGACAAACTGTTTAATGAAAATAGCAAGTTTATACATATCTTTTGAAAAAAGTAAATGGAAAAGTAAAGGATTGGAATAGGTAAAGCAACTTTGAAAAACAAGAATAAATTCCTCCTTATAGCCTGGGGTCAAGAGCCAGAAAGATGAGTGTGTCAGAAACAAACATAAGACACACTTCCTGCTTTTCTGCCCCCTCCTTCTGCAGTCCTGGGACAGGCAGCTGGCATCTCAGCCCCTCAATGTCGCTCCTCCACCCACACCCAGAGCCACCTACAGGCAAGTAGAACTTTCACTCTGCAGGCGTGGGCTCCCTATGTCCTCAGCCTGTTTCCTCATACCAGGAGCCCCTAGCAATTCACTTAGTTTGCCCAGTCGTCCATGCCGAGGGTTACTGGCCCCAACCTACACCTGTGCAGCCTTTCTTTCCAAAAGCTTTGAGCTGATATCCCAAGGGAAGAACATTCCCCTTGTATAGAAGGTATGAGCCAAGGGGACAACTGGAAGTTTGCGCCTGGATCCATCATACAAATTTTGTGTGCACTCAACTCCCAAAGACACAAGAGCGACAGAGAGTCCACTGTATTGTTAGTGCAACATGGCCATTGCTTTCTTCAAACACGCAGGCTCAATCAGCAAGTCCAGCTGTGGCATGAAGAAAAAAGAAACACACACACACACATATTGGCAGGAAATCCGTACTCCTCCCAGGTCTGAGAGTGGTGGGAGCAGAAAAGAGATCATTGTTGCCACTTCTTGGGTCCCCTGTGCTGACAAATAATGGCTGCTGTATTGATGTCACTGGTGGGGAGTGAGGGCTTGGAGCTCCCTAATCTATCATTTGCTGTCCAGTGCCCTACATTTCATTCTGTCTATCATACACTTTCTCCTCAATACACAGTTACAATTAAGAAAATAATAATCGGCATATGTTACATTCAATTTTCAAGTTTGAACAAAGGTGAAGAACACATAGGGAGGGACTTCCCTGGTGGTGCAGTGGTTCAGAGTCCGCATGCCAATGCAGGATACTCGGGTTTGATCCCTGGTTTGGGAGAATCCCACGTGCCGAGGAGCGGCCAATCCCATGAGCCACAACTACTGAGCCTGCACATCTGGATCCCGTGCTCAGCAGTAAGAGAAGACACCACAATGAGAAGTCCGCGCAACTCAACGAAGAGTAGCCCATGCTAGCCGCAAGTAGAGAAAGCCCGTGCTCAGCAACAAAGACCCACCATAGCCAATAATAAATAAATAATAAATAAATAAATTGGAAACTCTTTAAAAAGAAAAGTACACATAGGATAACTGAGTTATTGTGAAGAAGTTTAGGAAGGAAATTTTATTATCTTATTTTGTAGATATAACAATGTTCAAATATACTCTATAAAAAGTTTAATATTTTAAAAATTAGAAATAGTAAATAATTCCTCATTACTCTTTATTGCCCAGCACCCATCTCCACCCCAGCACCTTTCACACTAAACTCACCTGATGTCACATCTGCCCCCCCTCGTCTGGAAACTTGTTTCTCTCATCACTATCACCTGTGTTCATCACACACCTAAGGCCTTTGTAGTCATTCACATGATAGTTAGGGAATTTTTCTCTACTGAGCCTAAGGGCTGTATGTATTGTTTGTAGTGAAAATCTCTCCCATCTGTTCTGTGAAGTCACAGCCTTAATGAAGTCTGGAACAATTGGGTGTGAATGACGGAAGGAGATTATTTCCACATCCGTCTCCCTAACAGGGTGTTGAACATAACTGGCATTAGTATTTCATGGGTGCACTTAGAAGATCCAGGCCAAAAGGAGAAACCTGACCATTTGGCAAAGGATGGACCAATTCAAGAATAAAAATAAGTCTCTTCTCACCTGTTGTTTCATTGTCAGGAACTCAGCCACCACTTATCCTCCTCTGCATCCTCATGCAGGGTCAGATGAGAAACTGAGCAGATAAAGATGAGGAAAGAGAAAGCAACCAAGAGAATCCAGGCATTTAAAGCATTGTTAGGTATGCCAGGCATGAATGCCCAACCACTCACCTGGGAATGAGCCCTACCACCTAACCCACAGGCATCTGTAGATATGGTGAACCCCCCTCTCTCCAGGGTCAACAATAAGGCAGTGTAGGCTACTGCACATAATCAAGACAGTAATATTTTCATTTACACATAAAAAATGAAAATCCTTGGGTGTTGTAATTATTATTTTTTTAATAAATTTATTTATTTATTTATGTTTAGCTGTGTTGGGTCTTCGTTTCTTTGTGAGGGCTTTCACTAGTTGCGGCGAGCAGGGGCCACTCTTCACCGCGGTGGCCGGGCCTCTCACTATCGCGGCCTCTCTTGTTGCAGAGCACAAGCTCCAGATGCGCAGGCTCAGTAGTTGTGGCTCACGGACCCTGTTCCTCCACGGCATGTAGGATCTTCCCAGACCAGGGTTCGAACCCGTGTCCCCTGCATGGGCAGGCAGATTCTCAACCACTGGGCCACCAGGGAAGACCCCGGGTATTGTACTTTTATTAGAGCTACTTTTTCAGAGTTATTTCATTAATGTTCAAATTCTAGGATTTACACCAGGCTCCAGGAAACCCGCACAATGATCAGTTGGGGAATGTTGAGTCCACAGAAAGAACACCACTCTCAAATATTTCCTGAAGTAATTCTTGATCAAATGCACCAGGATTTTTTCTACAACACCTGCCCCAGTGCTTCAGAGCCCCCACCCTCCCTGCTGTGCCCTGACCCCATCCCCCGGATGCTTTTGCCCTCAGTCACCTTGGTTCCTCCCCATGGGGGAATCAGGCAACATGAGAGCCTCAACCCTATTGTTGCCCTCCATGGCCTTGGACATGTGGCCAGGCCACTTTGGATCTACTTAATGGTGGGGAAAACAATCCAGGGACTCATGTCTTGTTGGAAGGTCTTGTCACACAAATCAGGACTAAAAACCCCTTGCACAGGAAAGCAGCAGGAGTACGTACATCATAAGCCCACCGTTGGGTACCACAATCCACACAGGGCCGACACGCTCATCAAATAGAGAGTGAAGTTTAATTTGGGGTGAAATTTACTCGACACCTTCAGATACATTAGTGAAATAGTAGGTGGAGTTCTGTCCTACTAAATGTCATGGGGAGAAACATTCTTCATTTCATAATTTTTCTATAGGAAAGTATGTGTAAACTGTCAAGTGTTACCTAAGTCAATGTTAATCATTAACTACTACGTAAACAAATACTGATAATGTGTCAGGAACAAGGGTGGATCACAGCCCTTTGATCCTGAGATCCTGAAAAGAGAAAACATTCCTTTTGAGACCCTGTGATTGGGATTTACCTACGTTTGCTCATTTATCTTTAGTACAACCCTGTTACTTATAGATTAGTTACCTTTTAACAAGTAACATAAGCTAGGTTCCGAAATTTTGCTAATTTGATAAAATCATGCAGCTAGAAAATGACAGAGCTAGAATTCAAACGTAGCTCAGGCTGTTTCTGAATCTCAAATTCCTACATATGCTGGTGTTGAGGTGTGGCTCCCAGATTCAAGTTTGACCTGGATATGTCACCTACCAAATCAGTGGTTGGAATCCTCCCTGTTATCACAACACTTCCCCTCCAGTCTGTTCACACAATGACTACCGTGCTTAGGTTCTCCCAACACAGGAATCCTCCAGTGCACTGACCCAGCCTCCCGATAAGTCCCATGTCGCCTGAGTTTTATGGAACAATTCTCAGGTCCATCTGACCTCTCAGCACAGCTGATGATCAAGACCCCAATCAGAGATGACAAAAAAATCTCCCCTTCCTATGGCTGCATCTATCATAGGTATCTCCCAATGAGTTTTATAAATATCTGGCATCCTACCAGGACGTGATCATAAATCATTCTCCCATGCTTTACACACACTTCGAATGTTCCCCTCGTTTTTTTGAATCCCTGAAATTCTCACCTTCCCTCACTTTCAATAGTGTGCTCACCTCCAACCATGCACATGCAGTAGATAAATTGAAGAAATGTTTCAGCTCACTGTCATGAAGTCAACACCTATTCCTGCATCTTCACCCATTGACGATGCCGCTCCTGTTTAAACTGAAAGTCATTTCTACGCCTGGATAAGCCCATTTTCCTCAAATGTATCCCCTTCTCTCCTGCTCTCTGGAGAATGTTTTATTATTAATTGTAAACTGAAGCTCTTGTACCAACAAACACCCATCACTTCCCAGTCCATTCCCTTTCATCTTTTTCAGTTTCTTCATTCTTGAAACAAAATCTTTGAGCCAATTTTTCTCTAATTCCTGCCCAATGTACTTCCTCCTTCCAAAGTAAACTGAAAGAGCAGTGCAGGATTAGTGACAATCTCTGGGCGCCCCCCCCACAGTTTGATTTACTAGGGGTGATCTCCCTGTTACTATTGACCTGCGTATACATAAACCTTTATAACATTATAGTTATATCTCCATAATTAAATCCAATGAATGTTTCTCAGTATTTTACTTGGACCCAAGCAGAACTGGACTATGCCCTCGGTCAGGAACTATATTTCCAAGGTTCTCTGACATCGCACACTCCCTACTGCCTTTAAACTAGTCAGTTCCTCCGAGTGTACTGTGTGCTGTTCTCCTCAAACAATACTATTTCAACATCTCAAGACTCCATTGTAGCCCTCTTCTCTCTTTTTACTATATACACCATCTTCAAAAACTGTTATAATTATTCAGTCTTCGACTGTTACCACTATGATAATAATGCGTAAAAACGAATGCTAGATTTCATTTCTGAGGTGTCATCCAAACTTGCATGGGAAGCAGGCAACTACAATGAAATGTATATCAGACAGAAGCCAGGAACTTCCTCCCCAAATAAAAACTACTTCTCCTCTCGTCTGCAGTCTCAGATAGCGGCTCCACTAATTATTTGGGGCTCAGTCATTGACATAACGTCCCAGAACCACACAAACAGAACCAAGCATCGATTTTAGCTCTACAATGAGCGCTCTCGTCTCTGTTCATCTCCTCCCTGATATCCACATACATAGTTCCAGCTACACTTACACTGCTTCACTTTCAGGTTAAATGTCAGTGCCTCAGAGCTTCCTTCTTTAAATTACTAGCTAAGTAACTCTCCTTTCCCTGTTGTCTTGAATAGAACCTACAGGCAACACATCTAATATTTCACGATATCTCTATTCATCTTTTTTTTCTTTTTATCTTTTCTTTTTTTCCTGTTTTCCTCTCTGGACTAATTGCAGAAAAGTCAACTGTAGAGTCATAAAGCAAGTTACACTTGAATATTACTTATGAATTGTAAATCCACAGAAATTCCATTTACACAGTAACCTAATCTACTCTCAGATGGCCTGTGACCAAAGGTCTTTAATCAAATTAAATAACCATCTTCAGATTTAAAATTCCTTGAATAATAAATGACTTTGTTTCCTCCTGGGGAAATTTTTCTGTAGTAATCACCGGAAACAAAACGTATGGGAAAACTGTGTTTGTGTTTTTACTTAAGTATGCAGCTACCACACTCCTGAGTTCAAAGTTTTAGTCTCTTTCTATAGAATCAGGCATAGAATTGTCTGTGGGCTCCTGTTAATAGATTTGATAACCTCATATATTTTATAATTATGAAGAAAGAACTCCTTTAATCTGGATGCCAATTAGGATAAATCTAATCCAGAAATAACTTCCCTAACACAAGCTTTTCCTTCTCAACAGGTTAACCACTTAGATACATGTAAGGAAAGCATAAGTGATTTCTTTAATTTGCTAATATTCTAAAAGCCTCCGAAAGCAATCTTGATGCCTTGGGCCGGATGTCTCACTGTTTTGTGAATTGTGACCAGTTCTGGGAAGAGAATTTGCAGCAAGAGGATCAGTCTTTATATAAATGGGTTTAACCTACCAACAGTCCACCAGGCTGTGGGTTTTGTGTGGCTTTGCATAAAGACTGGTGTTTTTTGATGATATCAAACATTCAAGGAAGATATTTTTAGTGTTTTAAAGCATTTGTATTTTAATACCAAGGTAAATAATACTTAAATTATAATCAATTACATGACGTTTCCAGGGATGCAGGAGAGAAAAGAATACAATTGGAGAAATTGGGCTTGGCCAAGGAAGAGATGATTCTTCAATTCTTCCTACGGGCTTGGGAGTCAACAATGAGGAATATTTGCAGATTTTGTGACAGTGAGCTGAAGAATTTCCTCATATTATCTGATTAATCTGTCTAGTAGAAGGTGATTCCCTTTGTGGAAAGTGAGGAAACTACTGAGTATGATTAAAAATCAAAAGAAATGGAGAAAGTCTGAAATATTTGTGAGGCATAGAATAAGACTTAATTATCTAGATATAGTACAATGGCCAGAGATATTTGAAAGATGTTGGGCGATTTCTGAACCCCACCAGATTTAATATCCTAGTTAGAGTCAGTCATGGAAGAAGCAGGTAGTTGGAGCCCTCAAAGACTGGAAACTTGATCAGCAGATGTGATGAATTTGGGAGGAATATGAAAAGAGGAACATGGAAATTGTTGGTCTTCATAACTATATGTAGAAATTACTTAATTTGATTAATTTGGAATAAACATGAAGACAGGTTGGCAGAGATGTTAGGAGAGTGGTGTCAGTGCACTGGAGGTTCTCCTAGATTTAACTGAAAGTAGTGGGTAGAAGGGATATTTATGAATTCCCAAGTACACACTTTTTAATTTCCAGTCAGCTCAGAATTAACATTCTGTTGTGCACTATGCCGGTTATTTCACACCACCCCACATGTGATGCTCCATTATCATGAAAGTCACTCTGTATTCAGAGTGTTCTCATCTCTGGATTGCATCTGAAAGGCATACGCCAAGTCAGCCCAGAGGAATATTGAACTTGACGTCAAACAGAGTTTGAGCTTTCGATACACACAGCTGCATTTTCTCAGTACTGTCATCCTCGACCATCACCTCTGGACATTTGGGGACATGGGGCAGCCTGAACCAGAAAGTCCAGCATGTTTTTAAGAATCAGTGACTTTCAAGACATGTGACTGTGAACTTCATCCAGAACTGGGGTAATGTCAATTGCAGGTTTCTCTGAGTGAAATGTCTCTGGAATCTTGTTGAAGTCAATATAGAAAAATCCCTCCTATAGTGCCACAATTCTGTGAACCTATCAATCTTATTAATCTAACCTTCTGCATATTCCTTGGCCTTAGATGAAAGGATGGCTCTGCTGTTACTGGAGCTAAACTTAAACGAAGCGCCCATTGTTTCGGTCCCTCCCTTTCAGCGCTTTTCCTCATCTTGATGTCGCCAACATCCCACCCATTTTATTTTTCGTTTCTTTTACCCTTAAAGATATATTCTAACTGTCAATATCCTATAATATGTTTCCAATTACTGATATATTCCTCCATTTCATACCTTTTCTCTGTGTTAAAGATCAATATTTTAAACATGTTCACAGACGGTAGCTTCAGGAAGAACCCATTTATCTGAAGGTCAACAGTAAGTTTATGGGGATGAACTCCACTGTCCACATTAGAGACATGATCTTAGGGTAAGAGGAATTCAGCACAACCACCTGACTGAAAGTGGACTTAAACGCAGGCCCAGCAGAGGTTTTTGAATAGTTTGCATTTGGAACCATATTGCCCCAAAGACAAACCGTACCTTGAGTCTCAAAAGGGCAGTTGCTTAAATGTAGCTCATGTATATAGTTTTTGAAAAATAAAGAAGACCTAAAACTTAATCAGAAAACGATGGCAGTGAGAGGCTACGAAATAGAAAAATCTATGTGAACTCAGCAAAGTGAGACTCTATGTGAATATAAGTACCATGGTGGGGGCGTAGTTAGTGGAGACCATCACTGAGGGAGCATCCTAGAATTCATGTGTAGAGAAGTAAAGAAATGAATTTTATGTGAGCAAACTTTTAACAGTCTTTCCTTTCCTTATCAAAAGCAGAGACTTCACACTGGAGAAGAGCCCACTGAATGTCACAAATATGAGGAGATTTCACATAGAACTCAACTTTCACGCCACATGAGTGGCCTCTCACAGGACAGAAACCCTATGCTTGCAATCAATTTGGAAGAGCCTTCAGCCTTTATTCATCATTGAATTAGCATAAGCTAATTTATACTGGAGTGAAACCATGCAGGTCTCATGAATGTGGGAACGCTTTCAGGCAATGCTGTAACCTTAGATGACATGAGAAAACTCACCTTGAAGTAATCTCCTATATATGTTATAAATGTGGAAGATAGTTAACTGGAGCTTCACATTTAAATACACCAGAAACTCACACTGGAGAGAAACCTTAATGTGATAAATGTGAGACACACTTCCGCAGAACCTTAACTTTTATTCACACTGATGAACTCACAAGGTAGAAACACTCTCTCTTGAAACACTGTAAAACCTGGTGCTTCAATTATTTTATTCCTTTTATATTTTCACTTAATGTGCCCCTTATAACTTAAAATTGAATTACAAATAAATTTAATTTTTCACAAGAGTCCTAGTCCTGGAGAATTTGTAGACCCAGCCATGAAAATCCAAAGAATTCAGTTAGACAGGGATTTATTCCTACATCAGAATTTTTTAGCCAAAAGGTTTTTTACCCCACCAAGAACAGATAGATATGTCAAAACCGAGAAGTTGGAAGATCATTCCAAAAACACAACAATGTAAAGCAACTATACCCCAATAAATAAAATAAGGTAAGATAAAATAAAATGAATCATTGCAGACATGGAGAGTTCCATTTTCAGATTTGGAGATGGTAGGGGTTGCATGAAGCTCTGGCTCCTGAAGGTCTGGCTCCTCTTCAGATAAATTGCTTTTACTTTGTTGGCCTAAAAACATTCATTATAATCCTAAAGTCCACTGACGTCTAATGGGTGAAAGCATGGTATTGTAGGGGTCTATAAAGCATGGGATGTTGCCTGCAACCTTTGTGTGTCTGTGTTCCTGTCTGTGTACATGCACACGCACACACACAAACATGCAAGCAAGGGAGAGAGTATATAACATCCATCTGATCCTAAAGAGAAAATGTGAGTCTGGAATCAATGGCATAAATGTGTCATCAGGAGAAAGAGCATCGCCGCTTCGCTGTCTGCACGCTGCGCGCAGGGCCGGCACTGGAACAACAACGCGGGGGTCAACTACATACTGCACCCCGCGTGCTACTTCTTTGATCCTTGTCTCTGGTGTGAAAGGGCCCAGATTTCCCAACCTTGGCGAAAGAAATGTTCTTTATAAATGATGTGTAGAAGGTGTTCTGTCCCCTGTCAAAATAAGATGTTTGGTGACTTGAACTGTCAGAGTCATCCACTGGAGCTGGCCGTGAAGCTGAAGAACAGGTCACGACCCCAAACCCCTTTGGGTTCACAGATCCCACAACAGCTGCCAGACTCCGCTGGCCATTAGCCCTCAGAAAAGCTGGACTCGGAGCGGCTGGACTCCAAGCCAGGGGTGGAGCTGGAAAGGCTGCTTTCTGTCCTTCTGGGAGCTACAGAACTTAGTGGTGAATTGATGGATGAGGAACTGTGCCCAGCAAGTAACTATTGCTCAGAACTCTTTGGCCCCCTGCACGCAGCCTGACAGGGAGCAGAGGGGCAGGACAGTCTCACTCACTGCTGGTGACTGGGGACGCCAACACGAGGGGACCATACATGAGCAGAGGCGGGCACCCTGGGGGAGGAATTTATCCCCTCACATCTTGGGCAGATTTTGGTAATTTGTTTTTTGTTTTGATTATAGTTTTCATATTTTCTGGTGCAGGGCTAGTACAATCAATTCGTTTTGGAATGCTGGTCTCTAAGGAGGGATGTTTGCACTGTAACTCGAGAGAACAGGCCATTGCCTCCTACATCCCAGCTGCCAAATGCCACCCCCAGCTTGGCTGGTAGGAGCTGCAAGCTAAGAATTGTTTTTATATTTTTAAATGGTTGAAAATCATTCATAAAAAGATTATTTGCAAGACACGAAAATTATATAACATTCAAATTTCCTTGTCTATAAATAATGTTTTACTGAAACACATTTGTACACCTTTATTTACATTTTACTCTTGCTGCTTTTTGGCTACAATGACTGAGCTGAATAGAAACAACAGACATCATATGACGAATCTAAAATATTTACTCTCTGGTCCTTTACACAAGTTTGCCAACCCCTGTTCTAGGAAAGCGGGAAAATAAATTTTTTTGAAACATGTATGCTGGAATTTATACTTTTAAAACAGATAAACTTTTAGCGAATTTTGTCCCTGGAAACAAACTTTAGGTAGAAGTAAATATGTTACATTGCTCTCAATAATCTCAGTTAGAACAAACACTAATTCACAATTATTCCTGCCTTGAGGAAGGGAATCCACCTGCAGATTTTTTTTATTTTCATCTAAGAAATAATCACAAATTAGTGTAACTAAAACCTAGCACCCATCTGAATTAGTATAAACTGCCAAAACTGCTAGATATTTCTGAGCCTCAAAATAGGACATTGTAAGCCATAGAAGTATTTACTTAACATTTTGGTTTGGCGACATCTGTTGACTGTGGCAGTGTTGTTTACCAAAGTTAACTGATCATCGAGAATTTCAGCAAGAATCATTTTCTCATAGAAAACTATCAAGAGTTAATGCACTATACTTCACACTAGAGTTAAATAAACTAGAAAACAATCACATTGATGAAACAATGAATAGGTAATTTACATAAGAATATAAAAATATATAACAACAAAATATCACTTATTACCTTATTTTCTGTTATTAAATATAAAAACATATTATGCAACTTCCAGGTATTCTTGCATCTGGTAAGCCATTTCTTTCTTAAAAGGGCATTATTGCATAATGAAACACATAGGTAAATGCAGTTTTAGATTTTTATTTTGCATTTAGGAAAACACTTAAGTTCAAATTTACCAATAGTGTATATAATCGCAATGGGACTATATACATTATAGAACACACTGGGAAATTCTGGATTTTATGGTAATAATGTGTTATTTTGGATTGTTTCGGATTATCAAAAAAAAAAATAGACAGAAATTAAGAGTCCAATATAAAGAGCAAGATAGCAATCCTCTTGTCTGTTATCCTTCAAAATGTTATTTGAATAAAATTTATGATGAAAGTAATTTTAAGAGGAACGTACAGCAGAATTGTTATCCTTATAAAAATCGTTACTGATTTTCAAATATATAGTTTTGAATTCTAACAATTTTAAAAGTACTTATTTTGGAATATAGAGAACAGCAAACCTGGATCTTAAGACAAGAAATCTAGCTTTGCTCTCCCCAATTCATGCAGACTACCTTTTCCAAAATTGAGAATTTTGTAAAATATATTTACTACCCAGTCTTTCTAAAAATATATAACCTTTCAAAGTTCCAGAATTGAGACTGTATTAAATGTCAATTTTATTTTATGAAGTGCCAACTTATTGTAGACTAGTAGTGATATTTTGTAACTATACAATGTATGAACATGTCTTTTTTTTAATGTCAGAAATTTTATTTTGCAATTTAATCTTATTACTTGCATTAGAATACAGAAGAGAAAGGTGTTGTGTTCTTTACAGTTTAATCATCATAACAATCCAAGTTCTGAAATGTTGGAAATTCTCATTAAATATTTAATAATTGAAAAGCTGATAAATGAATGAACAAGGTGATTTAGCATATTTCTCTCCTGCATGAATCCTTTATGCCAATAATTCCTGAGTCGCATTTTCCCTTTCTGATCAGTTAGCTGTTACAATGTCCCTCCCTTGCATGGGTGTGTGTGTGTGCACTCAGATGCATGTACACACAGTAATGTTGCAGCTAACATCTTGGGGTTTTTAAAAAAATATTTTTTTAAGATTTTTTTTTGATGTGGACCATTTTTAACGTGTTTTATTGAATTTGTTACAATATTGTTACTGTTTTTTATTTTGGTTTTTTGGCTGTGAGCAATGTGAGATCTTAGCTCCCCGACCAGGGATTGAATCCACACTCCCTGCATTGGAAGGTGAAGTCGTAACCTCTGGAACGCTAGGAAAGTCCCCATGGTGGGCTTTATAGGCCCGAGAATAGCATTTCTCAACCCATTACACTTCAATGGACCTCAGGGCTATAACGAAAGTTTTGGTCAACAAAGAAAAAGCAATTGAACAGAAAAAGGGCCGGAACTCATCATGCAGCCTGTACGCTCTCCCTAGCTAGCCTTCTTGAAGGTTTAATTGACAAAATAGACATTGTCTCTATGCTGATCTTTCTCCCGGAACTTTTTTTAGTACCATTTTTCTAGATCAAAGAGTAAAGCTTTAAAGGTCGACTTACCAATGGCTCTCTGAGGGATCTCCTTTGTGTTTACATGATTTAGTATATGCACCCCTTATTGTTCGAATACATTCTTAAAGTACAACTCTTTTTATGTCTGCAAAGATCTTTCACCTTCTCAGTCCTTAAGATATCTATCTTTTCTTCTTGGACATAACGAACAAAGAAACCCTTGGCTACAAAATGCTAAGTAGGGATTAAACCACCGTCTGACTCTGAATTCTTGAGTTCTTCCTGTCCATGTACCCACAAATATTCACCTTTGTTTAAATATAATTAATATATAATTCTTTTTTAAAGTCATGTGGGAAATAGTAAATGAAAGTTAAGTAATAGAATTAATTGAAGCAGCAGAGGTTAATCACAAAGTATGTGTGTATTTATCCTTGAAGCCATTCATCCTGAACCTGTATACACATATTTGGACGCTAATGTAAGCGTTAACACACATCATACTATGTTTTGCATTTTCAGTTAACATTCAAGGTTGTTTCCTGATTGATCCCAGTCTTTGTAACTATGATTATAATTTTATAAAGACAGAAAGTATCTAACTGATCAACAGTGACAGAATATTAACAGAAAACGGGCCCATTCTTACTCATCCCAATATTTCATGATTTTGAATGACACATACCCACTCAGTAGTGCTTACATATTTGCAAATACTGATCTACTGAAGCAGGTTTGCTTCGTTTCTTCTTACTTGATACTGAGTATTGCTTTCAGCACTTCTCAAAACCCTTCATCATCTACAACTTCATATTGTATATTTAATAAAAAGACAATTGCGGAAGGACTTAATTATTGTCTCAATTGCATGCTAACACATTCTTTATAGACTATTTTCCCAGTATGAGTTTTCTGATATGAATAGCAAGTGAAAGATTTTCCACATTGTCTTTAGAATTGGCATCTCCTCAGTGTGAGCACTTTCTTGTTCAGTCAGGAATAAGGAATCACTGAAGAATGTCCTTCCTTCATTACACTGAGACTATTTTTTCAGTGTGAACCCTCTCATGTCCAATGACTCCATGACTAATGGAACTCTAGCATTCATTTCATCGGATTTCTTCTACAGCAGTGATTAGATGGTGTACCCCAAGAAGGCTCTCCTCGTAGTCAACCTTGGGCTGTCTTCTCTACTGTGTCAAGAATGCATCCCACTCTGAGTTCTCTGTGTATTCTGAGTCTGGAGCTCCAACTGAAGGCTCTTCCACCACGATTCCAGGGTCAGGGTTTCTCTCCACATGACATTCCTGGTGGTTTAAAAGGGATAATTTCTGGCTGAAGGCTCCATATCTTTGATTACAGACACAGGGTTTCTACTCTGTATGATTTCTCTGGTGTTTATAAAAGTGGGAGCTCTGGGTAAAGGCTGCACCACATGGATTCCAGACATAAGGAGTCTCTCCTGTCAGTTTTCTAGAGCATATAAGCGTGAGAGCTGCGTTTAAAGGCTTTTCCACGTTCATCGCATTTGTAGGGTTTCTCATCAGTGTGAATTCTCCCCGATGACTAAGGTCATGGCGTTGACTAAATGCTTTCTCACATAAATGATATTCACTGTCGTTTCTCTCCTGTGTGAATGTGTTCATGATATCGAAGGGTTGGATGGTCACTGAAAGCTCTTCCACAGTCATTCCAAACATAGGGCTTCTCTCCCGTGTGAGTTTATTGGTGTGAATAAAAGTCAGCTCTCTGGCTGCATTAACTTTATAAGGTTCATCTTCTCCAGTGTGAGCTGTTGGTGTATAAATACGAGGCTTCAGCTGAATTATTTCCCACGTTCAGGATATTTGCAAGAGTCACTCCAGGGTGCACTCTCTCATGTTGTCTAGGGTTGGAGGGTGACTAAAAATCTTCCACATTCTGAGATCTGCATGATTTTTCTCTAGTATAATTAGCTTATGTTAATTCAGTGATGAATAACGGCTGAAGTCTCTCCCATTTGGGCTGAAAGTATAACACATGTGGAGTTAAGGTTTTTGTATGTGAAATGTCCTCATATTCTTTGCATTCAGTGGGCTCTTCTCTAGCATGAAATCCCTGCTATTGACAAGGAAAAGGAGGCTCTTAAAAATTACTCACATAATATTCATTCAGTCATTTCTCTACATGTGAATTCTAGGCGGCTCCCTCAGTGATGGTCTTCATTGAAAATCTCCCAATGTTAGTTACATTCACAGGTACTGTTACTTTGCTGATTTCACACAGATTTTGTATCTGGTAAACCCTCACTGGTCATAGCTTTCTGAATAAGTTTTAGGTCTTCTTTATGTTTTAAACACTATATCCATGAGCTATGTTTAATCAATTACCTTTTCATTGAAGCCCAGGTTAGAGTTTGTCATGTAATGTCAAATGACATGGGTCCTCAGATTGTTCCATCCTCCATTACATTGATAGAAAATCTCCTGGCCACATGTCCAAAGTCATGGAAGGCAGAGCTAGGGTTGAGGCTCTGATGTTGCTGATTCCCACATGGGGAGGAACCAAGGTGACTGAAGGTAAGGGCATCTGGGGTGGCGGGGGGTGCAACAAGGAAGGTGGGGTGCTAAAGGCCTGGAATGGGTGTTGGAAAACAAATGTTGGTGCCTTTCACCAAGAATTATTAAATGAGAATTTTGCGAGGGGTGTCCTTGCTGTGGAGACAAGACTCTCCAGGAGACCATGGTAAGGGTTACCTGGGAATAAGTGTTAATCCTAGGAACTGAATATTAATAAAATAATAACTCTGAACAGTAAGTCGAATCAAAGTATAACACCCCATAATTTGCATTGTTTTCTGCAAAATGGGGATATTATATCCTCCTTACATGCCGAGTAGGCAATGCAGCCTTGTTTTTGACCATGGGAAGAAAAAGCGTTCCTTCTGTCTGTGCATGCCTGTGGGTTAGGTGGGAGGGTTCACTCCCAGTTGAGTGGTTAGGGATTCATGCCTGGTGTATCTAACAATACTTTGAAAGGCTGGGTTCTCAAGGCTTCTTTCTCTTTCCTCAGATTTACCTGATTGATTTTCGGATTGCCCCTGCATAAGGAAGCAGAGGAGGACAGGTGGTGGCAGAGTTCCTGATAATGAAACAACAGGTGAGAAAAAAACTTACTTTGGTTCTTAAATTGATCCATCTTTTGCCAAATGGTCAGGTTTCTACTTTGGGTCCGGATCTTCTAAGTGCACCCAGGAAATATTAACACCAGTTATGTTCACCACCCTGTTAGGGATATGGCAGGTCAGGGACCAATGTAGAAATACTCTCTTTCCCAACATTTACTTTCACTTGTTCCAGCCTCCATTAAGGCTGTGAACTCACAGAAGACGGGAGAGGTTTTTTCCTTCTCTTTTTTTAAAGGTCCTCCCTTGGGCTCAGTGGCCTCCTTCATCATGTTCCTGGCTGCAGTGGAATTAGGAATGCTGTGAACACAGGGGAAAGAGAATGACTCAGAGCAGAAATCTCTAAGCCAGTGGGGAGCAGGCGTTTCATCAGGTGAGTCCTGTGTCATAGGTGCTGGTGTGAGTGGGGGTTTGGTGAGAGATAGCAATAAAGAATCATTTATTTTTCCTAATTTTAAAAAGATTAACTTTTTACAGACTACTCATAAACATTTTGATAGCTTCAAAAAGATAAACGTAAGTTCCTTAACAAAGTTGTTCACATAACCCTTTTCCTTTGTATTCTTAACCTTCATTCAATTTAGAAAGTTGAATGAACGGTCTGCAGATTCTTATTCTCTTAATTTTGACTGTGTATGGAGGAGAAGGGGCATAGTACACAGAACAAAATATAGAGCACTGGACAGCAAACCACAGTCTGGGGAGCTCCAAGACCTCACTCCGCCATAGTGATATCAATAAAACAACCAGGATCTGCCTGAATGAGTTGGGGTTCTAGCCCAGGGAACCCCAGAAGTGGCAACAATGGGCTTTCTGATCCCCCCATTGGCAGCCCTTGTAAGTGTTCCTATTAGACCCAGGGATGTGTGTGTGTGTGTGCTTGTGTGTGTGTGCGTGTGTGCGTGTCTTTCTTCTTCCTGGCACCCCTTAACTTGCCGAGTGTGCGTCAGTGTTTCATGAAAACCATGAACATGTGGTGCTAAAGTTATAAGACTCTCTCAGTCTTGTATCTTCCTGCGTTGGATACATAAAATTTCTCTAATAGGTCCAGATGCAAATGTTCACTTGTCTCCTTGGCTCCTACCTGCAATGGCATGGGGATGTCTTTTCCTTGGGAAAGCACCTCTAGGCTCATGGAGAGAAGAGCTGCACAGGTGTAGGGTGGACAGAGATAATTGGAGCAACCAAGTGAATTGCTAAGGTCTCCTGATAAGGAGGTAAGAGGCTGGGCACTAAGGGAACCCAGGTTTGCAGAGTCAGGGTTCTGACTGCAGAATTCTCCACATTAGCGTGAGGAGCGCGTCTCCTTCGCGGCAGCCTCCTGCCCAAATCTTCCCAGCCTTGTTGGCCGCTGGGGTCGCGTCGTGCCCTGTTGAGCCGAACCGACAGTTAGCTCTGAGGCGGACGCCCCGAGAGGAGCTCGAGCGTTTGGGCGGTCGGAGGTGATCCCTTATCGCCCAGCGATCAGAATCCATCCCGCTGACGTTCGAGCCCGATGTTGGGAGCCACCTGGCGGCCGCTTTTATATTGTCCCTTCCCTCCTGAGCTTCGGCGATCTTCGCGAGGGATGTGACTCGCCCGCTAGGCGCGGGGCAGAGTTCCGGGAAGCCGGCGACGCTGGCGGCGACCATCACGGTGCTGCGGAGTGGTGAGCGCGTCCTGCTCTCACCGGAGATTCAATGTGGAGAAAAGTGTGTTGTGGGGCTGGCGCTGAGCACCCTCGAAGCGTTCTGGGGAGGTCTGTGCCGGTCGACCAGCACTCCCTGGTGTCACTTGGCCCGCGGAGACCTCACGTCTTGCTACGTGTGACCAGGAGAGCATGTCCGTGCCCGACGTCGTCCTCCGTGTGTCACGATCCGTTGGTACGTCCTCGCCGGCTTGGGGACCCGGGTCCATTCCGGTGCAGTCGAGGCGGTGGGGCTGCTCACCGGGGGGCACTTCAGTTTCTCCGTGTTCCACTCGAGGCGATCACGGGTCGGATCTTGCCCGAAGCAGGAGCACGGGATCCGTGTCAACAGACTGGATCCACCCGGCAGATTGAACCGGCGTCTACGCGGGGAGCTCCCGCCCCCACTCCTTGGTCGCCTCGTCAGCGTGGCGATTGCGTTTGTGCAGGTCTCCTCACGGCGGACTGTCGTGGGCAAGCGGGAAGGGTGATCGTAGAGGGCCAGCAGTCCCTCCTAGGCTTCGGTGGTCGTAGGTCGTAGTCGTTTCTCTTTGGGAAACAGGGACCGCCCGGGGCATACGGTGATGGTCGGGAGGAGACACGAGCCTGGCCGCGCTCCTGGGTGGGCGCGGTTCTCCGTAGCTTTTCTGAAGAAGCTCTGCAGACAGTGAACGGCCTACAGACGCGCGGGCGGATGGGAGGATCCCCCAGGGCAAGAAATGGGACCGATGGTGGCCTGAGTCCAGGACAGGTGTCAGGGGCGTGGCGGTGCGCCTTCGCCGGTGTCCGATCTGGGTCCTTCCTGTTGAGGTTCACACCAGTTGCACGTCACTTGGCGTCTGCAGCGCAAGGTCGACCAGATGGCCGGATTTTGGTATTGGGGCAAGAAGAGGATTTAATGAATTAACATTTTCTTTGTTGTGAGATTCACTACAATGTGAACATTAGTGAAATGAGAAATCTTAATGTTTATAGTAAATCGACATTACTGTAATAATTACTATCGTTTGCAGTTTTTTTCACAAAATGTTGATTTATGAAATTTAAAATATATTTAGTACAATTTTTGTGATAAAAATCTGCTAATGAGAAAAATGGAATTCTTTTGCAAGGGGGTTGCCATTTAGCTTATTACAGATTCCTATCATCAAAATTTCAGTTGTTAATCCTGACTTATAAGGCGATTTTGCATAGTTTACATATTTCATATTTAAAATTCTTTTCACACAGATATGTCCTATCAAATACTGCAGTTCATGAGCGTATGATTTTAATTGAGCATATTCATTGCTTGGAAGGAACTTATAAAATTCTGTTAGATTCTTCTATTGATATTTGCCTTTTAATATGTCATTATATTGTACATTAGTCATTTCCAATTCTGTTTGCAGTTAATTTTGAAAACATTGATTCAAATTTATCTATCCACAGAGTACCTGATTGATTGAAGATGATGAAGGAGGGTTTGGGGATGCAGAATTTTCTAAATCCACCTGAAAGTCCGCGAACCTCTCCCTCCAGCCACAAGGCCCTGCCCCACACCCTGCAGCAACCAATCTGGAAAACCAGATTACAACCTCTGCAACAATAGGCCTCAAGTGTCAGGACTTGGTCAGTGACTCACAGCTTCGTCATTTTCAGTGTTTTCCATGTAGAACCAAATGCAGGGAAAGCCAAATATGTTCCCCTAAGTAATCACTTAGGGCGCCCCTCTTCCTAACAGCTTGTTCCCAGCCTCCCACATCACAAGCTCTGAGCAGGACATGCTTTCCTTTTTTTGCCACCAGAAAGTGTCCCCACTCTTATGTGTGACCTGAGTCTCAGCCTGATGTGGGTGGTGGTGGCTGACTCCCGTGCTCTATAGATAAGTTGTGAGTAAATAGTGTCTGTTCTCATTTGGGGGGGGGGTGTCGTTTTTCATATCTACAGAGCTTAGTATGGCAGGAAGCAAATAAAACTCATGATAATGTTTCCATTGTTATTTTAAAAATCACATTTATTAATCACCATTTTTAAACTTGAGACATAATTCAAATACCATAAAATTCACCCTTTGAAAAGTGTAGAATTTAGTACTTTATAATCTATTCACAGAATTGTGCAACCATCAGCACTAATACCAGAACATTTCATCACCTCAAAAAGAAACCCCATCCCCATTAGTCTCTTCTATTCCACCTATGCTCAGGCAGTGGCCACCGCAAATCTGCTTTTTGTCTCTACCGATATGCCTATTCTCAATATTTCATGTGACTGGAATCACACAATATGTGCTCTTTATGTCTGGCTTCTTATACTGAATATCACACATATGAGGCTCATGTTTTAGAATGTATCAGTAATGTACTCCTTCGTTTGGCCTAAGAATTTTTCCTTTTAAGCCATAAGATTTTACGTACATTCACATGCCACCAGGGTTTTTTGTTTTTTGGGGTTTTTTTGTAAAAAATATATTTTCAAATTTAACCATTTAAAGTCTACAGTTGACTAATATTAAGTACCGCTTCCCTGCCTGACCCCAACTTACCCCACTCACCTGGAGCTGCCAGGAGGCCCAGAGGACACAAGCCCAGCCATGCTGCCCTTCCTTGGAACACCAACGTCATCCAAACTGACCATGACCCCACTATTAGCGCCCTTCATTGTAGCAAAAAGAACTCCAGACACTGAGAGACTCTAGTGAAGAGGGCAGCTGTCCCCAGGCAAGTTGTTGTTCTTGGGACAAGGAAGCAGTGCCCTGGGACCTGCAGTCACTCAGGGACCCCATGAGGTACAGTGCTGGTATCCTGAGGGCGTATTCTGCTGAGGTCCCTGCCAGGCCCCTATGGAGGAGAACCAGTGAACACTTGGGGACATCTCTTGTCATTCTTTTCTTCCTTGCTTCCTTTCTTTCTCTTTTTCCCTTTCCACCCGGAAGAGGTAAAGCTTGACAAGAAAAAAATAAATGACTTTCTAGACCATCCATATTTCAGGGCTGCCTCATGGATCTGTCCTTGTTTTCTCAACAAAAACCCTCTAAGGAACTAAGATGTGCTACGTGTTCCATGCACACTCACCTGTGTGCCTGCCCCGCACAGTCCTCCATCTTCCCTTCTCTCTTCCAACACTTCACTCCCTTGTGGGGGCTTATTCAAGGGCAAAGATTGCTGTGAGTTCCAGCATGATGTCTGCCTCACTCCCTTCATGACTGTCTTGTTGACTCAATAGCCTGTGTTCTGGCTGCACGGGAACCCTCGCCTGTCCTCTGCTCAGGGACACTGCTCATCTTTGGCAACACCCACCTGTATTCCTCACTGTTCAGGCCCTGGGAAATCGGCTGTCCTGACCTGGGACAGCTTTAAACATAAGAAATTGCTACCTTCCACTGCTGGGGTCAGAAGGCTGGGTGTGTGGTCCAAGGCTCTCGGAGGTGTTTTGCATCCTCCCAGAATCTCCTCTCACCTCCGTGAGAAACCCTACTACCAAGACACCTCCAACCAACGCTCTCCATTAGGTGCTGAGCTGTCAATATTTCCAGGCTAGAAAGACCACAGCCTGCGCTTTGCAACAGGGAAATCCCTCCCCTCTACCTCCAGTCCATCCAAGTCGCCCCCCGTTCCTCAGCTCGCACATCCCACAGACGGCTTCTGAGTCTGTTCAGCAGGCGAGGTCCCATAGGTGTCAGGTCCTGAGTCTCTTCCAGCCACCAGGTTACACCCAACCCTACAGGATGAGTCCACAGTCCTCTGGGAGTGCAGGGGCCCCTCCCATGTGCCTCTTCTGACACTGTTGCTGGATCTCCTTCCTCCTTAAATCAGGGCAAGGAGCTTGGTTTCTCTGGGCCTGTGAGTGGGGAAGGGTAGGAGGGGACAAGTGGCCTAGAGAGTCCAGTCCATTCTGCATCCTGTGGGCCCATGACCCCGGTGGGTGGAAGCAGAGGGAGCAATGAGACAGAGAGGCTCTTGGCCTGCTTAGTGGCTAGGGATTTAGGACACATTCAAGTGCAGGCTGAACCTACTGGAGAATGTTGGTCGACAAACAGTTTCTGCATGTGTAGGAGCTGAAGGAGTTCACCAAGCTCTCAAAATTAACATCCATTTATAAACACTCTTCTGGTAACAGGGGAAGGGCAGATGATGTTCCAGGAAACTCCTCCCTAAACTCCGGGAACATTCTGACAGGGTCTTTGAATATGCAACAAATGTCTGCTTTGGTTAAGAAGACATTGGATGATTTTAAGGTACATTTTGGAAATGTAGAAAACTACAGTACTTCAAAATTAAAATCCTATTTTATGATTTAGAATCTACTGTACTTAGATGACAGATAAATTGTTTAATGAAGGCATTGGTAAAAATAAAAGCTAAGAGTTAAACAGTTTTAACATTACTTTCTATTTTCATAATTTTTACATTATAGTCTAAAACTGTGACATGCTTAACTATTTGTCCATCTTTCTCTCCTTCTCCCTCTCTCCGTAGTTTTAAGATGTTTGTCACTATTTGGTAGGTGCTAATTCTTCTGCAACACGCACACTTCATTGTGTAGGAGAAGTGGTAACGTTTGTTCACTGGAGTGTAAGTGAGGAGGTGATGCACGGGCGGGCTGGGCCACTGCAATGTGGTGAAAGAAGGGCAGGCATTGTCCAGGGGGGCTGGGCCCTGGCCCCTAGGCTGCTGTTTATATCCAGACATCTGGGGTGCCCTGATTCACTCTTGACCCAGTAAACAGGGGGCCTAGAAAAGCTCTGTGAACAGCCCTAGCCAGGAGCCCTTCACGTACTTCTCTCCATTTACATCGTGGGCATTGAGTTTTCTCAAAGATTTTCAAGTTCTCAGTTCTTCTGATTTCTATAATCTTCGCTTTTCTTCTTGCCAAGGATGTCACTAACTAAATCAGCCTATGTATGATTAATATGAACATATATTATTGATATATTAGTAAATATTATTATTTTAAAACAATAGTATATGATATTTAACATTTTATTTACATTATATGTACATATATTTATGTAGTATTCTTGTATTATAATAAATGAAATTAATAAATATAAATAAGCTATTAATATGAATATATATTACACCTGCAAGTCAGGATTTGACTCCTGGGTACTCAACTCTGCCACTGAGCCACACTGTTTGCCTAAAAAAAATGAAGACTTCAGGGCAAAGTGAAATGTGAGGGGGAGGCGGGCAGAGAAGACCCAACCTGCAATCACAGTGAAGAATGAAGTGTGTGCTCAAGACCAGCTTGAAGCGCACACCCTTAGTGAGGAGAGTAGATGCAAACACCGTCGCCCGCCCCGTGCGCCCCGTCTGGAGTGGGGGTCGGGAAGGAAGCGTCCTCCATGCATATCTTCTCAGGCTCCTCTCACCGGACCCCCTCTCCTCCCCAGTCTCTGCTGTGACACTTGTGTTTTGCCACATGGAGGTGAATTTACCTCCCTCCCACTGTTCTCCTCCCTCCTGTCTCTCTTTTCTTTCCCTTCCTTGAGGCTCTCAGGCCTGCTATCAGCCAAGCTGGGGTCCACAGCCAGTCATAAGCACTTCCCCTGCAACCAGCGTGCTGTCCTTGCCCCATCTTCCTCCTTTCAGAGCTGCGATAACTGGGTACCTGCTGTCACTGGAGACTTTCCCTGCTGTTAGTCTCCCTCCGTCAGGTGCTCGGATGTGCAGGACAACTAAAGACCCCTCTGACTTTCCCCGAGTGTGCATGCTAGCACCGATTGGAGGTTGCTAAGGCTTGCCACCTAAGCACAGGCTGTGCGTTGGTTTAAGATATGACCCAAAAATACAATAAGAAAAAAACTTCCCTGATATGATTGGTATGACTAAATATATTCAGATCCTCATTGAGCTTAGTCTCATACACTCAATTAATTACAGCTTTAGAGCTTTCTAACTTTTACTCAGATTTGCAAAGATTGGTCACTGGGAAATTTATTAGCTGTCACTGTTTTCCAGAAAGCAGAGTAAACAGGGACTAAAGGTATAAACACCTGCAAAATACTTAATATGGTCAAAATTGTCCGACTACTTTTACAATGCTGTTGTTTAACCATCCAGACAAATGAGAAATGCCAGAGAAAAGTCAAATATAGATGTGTTTTCGTTCAGCCAGAAAGATGACAGTGAGAGGTGAGGTGAGGAAGCTGGCCCAGTGTGGGAGGTGGGGCCACGAAGTTGAGACCTTATGCAGGCAGCTGTGGTGGCAGCTCTACCACGTCCTCCACGGGGCTGGACTCTCAGCCCCCTAGACGGGCAGCTTTTCTTGGTAAACTCAGTGTCATGATATCAGCCATTCATCAGGCACTTCTTTGGCTTCACACTTGAGCAGGACCCTTGTAGCTGCAAGGTTTAAATATTAGAGCCTCTGCAGTCACTACTCTGTGCTCTGTGCTCTCCTCAACTGAGGCTTCTTTTGGTGTCTATCACAGCACCTATACCACATCCTGAGTGTCCAGGCTTACAGTGGCTCTACTTTAGACTGGGCTGTGACATTTCTGTGTCTAGCATATAACAGGCATTGCATGAACATTTATTGGGGACAAGGAGGCTAAACTGCACAAGCGTCTACTCCTAAGCTGATTCACACAGCTTGTGACTGCAGCTGAGCTGCAGAGACCTCCCTGCCTGTGGTGGGCACTAAAGATCTCACAGCTTGTTTCATCTGCATGTTCTTTTCCCCCTGGTAATATGACCCTTTTAGCTTCTCCTCCTAGAGGTTTGCATAGACCAAGTGGGAAGGACCAAAGTTGTTCCAGTCTTGTGTCAGGCTGTTAAAGCTCAACTACACTGAAAGCTCATGAGAGGTACAGTATCACGTGGGGTGACTTTAAACAAGAGTTGTCACAATGCCACTAACCTCAACAAGCTTATTCACTTTTTGTATAAAGGTTTTAGTCCAATACTCTGCTTAAAAAGTGCAGAATGCACATTGTGTGATGTTTAAGCCCTTTGTTCTTGCTCTAGGGCAAGATTTCTCAATCTGGGGATGAAAGACATTCTGAGTGGGATAACTTTTTGCTGTGGGAGCTGTCCTGTGACTTCTGGGATGTTGAGCAGCACCCCTGGCCTCTACCCACTAGCATCTCCTCAGGCGTGACAACCCAAAGTGTCTCCGGATGTAGCCAGTTGTCCTCTGGGGATGCGGGATTGGGGAAAAATTGCCCCAGCTGAACATTTTTTCTCAAGTGGCACCAGTAGATTGCAAGGAGAACCAAAACAACAGCTACAAAAACAACAACAACAAATGACTCACCAAGACTTGCCCAGTGATGGAATTATGACAAACTAAAGAATAGGCTTTCATTGTGTAGTAGCTTCAGGCTATTTTTGGATCCTTCTGTGCAGATGGGACTCGAAGTCCTCCATTCCTTAGTGGTATTTGGCCCAAGGTCCCAAGATGCCTTTACCTAAAGTGTGTTGAATGCCACGTTTTTTTAATATATTCCCTCAGATCTGCCTCTCTGTGTGCCTGCATCAACAGCGTGTATCTACTTAGATTATACAATGTGAGAAAACAGAATCTTCATTATTTCAATAGCCTTCAAGGTAACAACTCACAATGAACCTAAACTAATTTTACTGATAATAGTGAGACTTTGTTACCAGAATATGTAGTAAATATTAGGAAACAATCTATTTTACAGTAATAATTCCAAATGAAGTTAAAGAAACTTAATCATCATGACTGTTTACCACCAGAATCAGGTAGTGTAGCATGTTAGGTGGTGCAGCAAGGTGAAGAAGACAAGCCAAATATCTCTAGCATATACACTGATGTGTATAAAACTGATGCCTAACAAGAACCTGCAGTATAAAAAAACAAACAGGGCTTCCCTGGTGGCGCAGTGGTTGAGAATCTGCCTGCCAATGCAGGCGACACAGGTTCGAGCCCTGGTCTGGGAAGATCCCACATGCCGCGGAGCAATTAGGCCCGTGAGCCACAATTACTGAGCCTGCGCGTCTGGAGCCTGTGCTCTGCAACAAGAGAGGCCGCGACAGTGAGAGGCCCGCGCACCGCGATGAAGAGTGGCCCCCGCTCGCCACAACTAGAGAAAGCCCTCGCACAGAAACGAAGACCCAACACAGCCATAAATAAATAAATATTAAAAAAAAAAAAAAGACAAACAAAACAACTAATACTAAACTTTCATTGGGTTATTTGTATGGAAATATGTTAATATAAATGTTTCAGACATTACATGAAATTTCTAAAAATCTTATATTTGTATTTGTATGGAAATATGTATGGAAATATGTTAATATAAATGTTTCAGACATTACATGAAATTTCTAAAAATATTATATTTGTATTTGTATGGAAATATGTATGGAAATATGTTAATATAAATGTTTCAGACATTACAGGAAACTTCTAAAAATCTTATATGTTCTGGTATAATGTTATAAGTAATAATCCTAGTTATTACTTTAAAATGTATATCTCAGAAATAACTAATTTTCTTGTCAACTGCATTATTATGAACTTTCATCAAATCTTTAACCATGGTCAGTTTTAAGTCTTTTGTCATTTACAGACAGTTCTGGGTGTACTCTGATGATTTTGCAAATATGTTCCTATAAAAGGGTTTCATCTTCAAGAAATTCATGGAAAAGACTCTGACAAGTACAGCTTTCTGGTAACTGACTGTACTGCTGAACTGAATGAATAAGCATTTTCAGAACTCTAATCAAAAACTGATGAACTCATAAAAGTGCTAACAAAAGATCAAGATGAAAAAAAAATTAATTACATGGGACTGAGTGAACTGATGAGGATGAGTATAATTTTTGTGACTTTCTGTCTGAATTAAAAAAAAAAAATCCCACAAGGACTCAGAGGCAAAGAATATACAAATCAATTTTCACTGCAAAGTAAAGGAGCTGTTACAGTGGAGGATTACTGGACTGAATGTCAATATTATGACATAGTATGAGTGTGTTTCATGTTTGGTAATTGCAATCATTGTTGCTTTTGTTGTGGTCATCCATGTACAATGCTTGGTGTCAGTCTATTTATCTCTTGTAAAAATAAAATACAGTGTGTGTGTGTGGAAAAAAAAAAAGAAAGAAAGTGATTAAGATTTAGCTGAAAGTCAAGCTAGAAAATTTTTTGAAAAGAATGAGTGAAACGTGCCTTACTAATTATATATATAAAGCTAAATTAAGTGTGTGGTTCTAACACAGAAAAAGATAAACTAGTGTCGACTTAAAAAAATGCACAACGTGAGAGTTGCAAGTTAAGTTTTATTTGGGCAAAACGAGGACTATAGCCCAGGAGACAGCATTTCAGAGAGCTCTGAGAAACTGCTCCAAAGAGACAGGGGGAAGGTCCGTATATATGTGATTTCGGTGAAGGGGGAGTACGTGCAATCGAGCACATATATTTTTTGCAGAATGTTTCTGTTAGTCTCGTGAAGGTTACTGCTAGTCTCGAAGAGCAGACCTCACCATGAAAGATCTTAGTGTTTTTCTAGATATGAGGGGATACAAGAATTGGGATCCTAAAATCTTCTCCTGAAAGTATCTAACTCTCTGAAGAACTTTCCTGCCAGTTTCCCCAGAGCACAGAGTGCCTCATTTCTGCTCTCCACCCTGAACTCCTTTCAGGGGGTGTTGAAGGTCAGTGGCTTAAACAGCTGCACCAGCACATGATTTAATCCTTGTCGAGGTAGATGACAAGTGCCAATTCGTAGCTGAGACTAGCGTTACCCTAAATATAGATTCTAGGATGAGAACCTATACGATAAAGGTATTACAATCAATGGAAGCCATTATGGACCATACAATAAGTGGTGATGAAAAACTGGGTAGTTAGTTGTCTTTAAAAAGTATTTACATCTTCACTCAAAACCATACATAAAAATAAATTTGAAATAAATTTAAACAGGGTTTTAATTAAATATATATATATATATATATATATATATATATATATATGATTTCGAGATGGAAAAATCTCAAACATAAAAAGTATAGAAGAAAAATTACATAAAAATGGGAAACTTCAAGAGGTTAATATTTGTATAAGTTAATATTTATAACATTAAAACATTAATACAAATTGATTTAAACACAATAAAACAAGTCTGAATCTCACACACGAATGATGTGCACAGAAAATTCCTTTGATTAAATAAAAATACAAACATAAAACATTGATCTCACAAGTGAAAAATAATACAATCCTTTCTACCTTTAGGAAAACTTTCAAAACATGGCACAATTAAATCAAAAGTGGTGAACAGCCACATACATAAATTGGTACATTTCTAGAAAGCAGTTTTTAAAGATGTGTTAATAAACCTCCTGTAATTCCATCTTTAGAATTCTACTACTAACAGGGGGGAAAATGATATGGGGACGTGTTTTTATATAGAAAAGGCATTCAAATACTTTACTTTTAAGATGGAAAAATTGTGAAGTGCCCTAAATCTACAATCTAAATAGCAATGAAATGGTTAAACTATATTGCACATGTTCCTGACATAACATTATTCAGGCATTATCATAACGTCTATGAAGATATTTAAATACAGGTCAATAAATGCATCATAGCAGCTACTACTTACATTACGTGTTACATACGTTGAACCCTTAACTTTGGGAATCTAATTTAAATCCTTAGAGCAGGCCTGGGCAGTGGGTTGTGTCATCTGCAACTCAGATGCCCAATCTTGCATTCTTTCAATGCATTGTTCCCAAAATTATACATTACATTACATTATATATACATGGAGAGAGAGAGAAATCAACAATATTTACATGTGAGTTTATTAGGAGTGTAAATATATAAAAATGTTACTAGCTCTTTCTTTGCGATAGAGATGTGCATGATTCTTCTTTTCTTGGTACTTTATAAATTTTGACAACACATTACTCACATAATCAGGGTAAAAACCAATTTAAAAATGATGAAGCATTCAAAATATAGATACAAATTTCTGGAATATTATTTTTAATTAGGTAAAGATTTATTGATATTTCTTGGAGTGCATTTATTTTAGAGTTGTTTAATCCAAATATGTTGAAGATGTTGTTAAGACAGTGTGGGGCTACAGAACTAGAAATGTTCAAAAACTGGCTTTAACCATCTCAGCTAGTCAGGGTCATTACCTTTTTAAATCTAAAGTTAGAGAGAAGGGACTATACTGCCTATGGAACTACTAACCCTCCTTTATGGATTTTCATATTTCAAAATGTTGTTCTCCACACCTATTGAAGCTCATACTACATTAGCATTATATTATAATATTCTATATTTAACTATACAAAAGCCTACAGTTCTTTGGTTGCCTAATCTGAGAACTGAATTCATTAAGAGAAAATGACTCAACGGAACATGGAAGCCAAAGTACGCTGTAAACCTTAGTACTCCTTTTTTCATAATGTGTTATATTAATTATTTACAAATAATTGTTAAAGACCTTTTGCTTCAATTCCTCCAACTGCAGTTCGTGATCCTTAGGGATCTCAGGATTTAAGGCCATATATGCTCTTTCACAGCCATGTTGGAGAAAGATATTAATACATTGTCAGAGTTGCAATAAGGTATTGCTCTAACGTGCCTGACATACAGGGAACAATTTGAACATATTTTGAGTCTCACTTGTGTTCACATGTAATTTTGTCCAGAGAAACAGTTGGTGAATGAATGTATAGCTGCACCCAGAGGAACCTAGCCAGGTGGAAAAACACAAAACCCACACTTGCACAAACCTCAAACAGCTACCCCACTCACATCAGACGTTACAGCTTTTTAAGGGATTTCAAATCACCCTTCTCTCACTGCTTCACAATCACCCACAAGCTGCAACCCTTCTGCCACCCAGATTAACCAGCAAACTGCAGGCCCTTTTCATGATAAAGTGCCATATTTATTGTGGGTAAATATTTAACCATTTAGCACATATCATTACACTGTCATTTTTAATAGGGTTTGTCTTAGTTTGGGCTGCTGTAACAAACATACCAAAAAACATTTCTTTCTCACAGTTCTGGAGGCTGGAGAGTCCAAGATCAAGGTGGCAGCACTTGTCTGGTGAGAGCTCTTTCCTGGAGAGTTATTCTTCGGGTGAAGAGCAGAGAAAGCAAGCTCTCAGGTGTCTTTTTATAAGGGCACTAATCCCATTAATGAGAGCTCCACCCTTCTGACTTAATTACTTCCGAAAGTAACATCACATACTTCCAAATAACATCACATTGGGAATTGGTCTTCAAAATATTAATCTTCAGGGGACAGAAACATTCAGTCCCTAGCAGGGTCTTATTTTTTAATGTACCAATGAGAGTTTTTGAGTATTGGACCCTAAACCCATTTCCTCACAAGCCCTGTGGTATTGGTTTTTTTGATTTTCCTTTTCGTTTTAAAATAGATTTTTTTCAGATTTGTTGTGCTATAATCAAGAAAACTTCATACTGTTTTCCATAGTGGCTACACCAATTTACATTCTCACTTACAAGTGCACAAGGTTTTCCTTTTCTCCACATCTTAGCTAACACTCATTCTTTTGTCCTTTTGAGGGCAGCCAACTTAACGGCTGTGAGGTGATATCTCACTGTGCCTTTGATTTTGATTTCCCTGATGATTAATGATGTTGAACATCTTTTCATGTATTGTTGCCCATTTGCATGTCTTCTTTGGAAAAATATCTATCCAGTTCTTCTACTCATTTTTTAACTAAATTGTTTTTGTTTTTGTTATTGTTGTTTTGCTATTGACTTGTGTAGGTTTTTATACAATCGGCATGTTAACCCCTTATTAGATATTTGCAAATACTTTCTCCCATTACATAGTGTGCCTTTTCAATTTGTTGATGGTTTCCCTTGCAGTGCAGAAACCTTTTAATTTTATGTACTCCCACCTGTTTCTTTTGGCTTTTGTTGTCTTTGTTTCTGGTGTCAAATGCAAAAAAAAAAAAAAAAAAAAACCATTGCCAAGACTTGTGTGAAGGAGCCAGTCCCCTATACTTTCTTATAGGAGTTTTATGGTTCCAGATATTAAATTTTTCTTCAATCCACTTTCAGTTGATTTTTGTGAGTGGTATAAAATACAGATCCAGTTTTATACATTTGCATGTGGCTGCCAGTTTTTCACACACAATTTACTGAAAAGACTATCCTTTCTCCATTGAGTATTCTTGGCCCTGTTGTCAGACATTAGTTGACTGTACATGCAGGAGTTTATTTTAGATCTCTCCATTCTGTTCCATTGGTCTGTGTGTCTATGTTGATGCAAGTAGTATACTGTTTTGATGACTATAGCTTTGCATTGTAATTTGAAAGCAAGAAGTGTGATTCTTCCTACTTTGTTCTTCTTTCTTGGGATTGCTTTAGGTATTCAGAGTCCTCTGTGGTTCCACACAAATCTTAAGATTGTTTTTTTCCATTTTTGTGAATAATGCCATTGGGAATTTGATACATTACATTAATTATTTTAATTACATTAAATCTGTATGTAGATTGCCTTGAGGAGAATGGAAATGTTGCCAACATTAATTCTTCCAATCTATGAACATGGAATATCTTTCCATTTATTTTGTAAACAATTGTACCTAAATCTTTGTCAGCATCTCTGATTATTTTCTTTATATGAATTCCCAGAAGTAGAATTACTAGCTCAAACACTATAAATATTTTAGAATTTTTAATGCATATTACCAAATGATGCTCCAGAAATAAATGGTACCGTCTACATTTTTCCAATCCAGCATCTAAGAGTGTTGGTCTCACTGCATCCTCACCACCTTTACCTTTGCAGTTTTTACTGACAGCTTGCTAGTTAGATATACAAAAAAATTAAAAAAAACTAAAGTTACTTTCACATCTGGATGAAGTGCTTATGGAGTTTCTGACTAATCGGAAATTCTAAGGAGGATAATTTTAAGTGTTTAGATATGATTTTACTTAATCGTAGCTGTTTCGTCCCTACAAAATTATTTTGGGGGTTGAATACAGGAGCGTGCCTGTGTTTATTTTCTTCCTGGGGATTGAAGCCTCTGCCTGTCACCCTGTTGCTCCCACTTTGTACTTTACTATTGTTCTCCCACTACACTGCCCTGTCTCCTCCCCTAGCCAGAGACACTGTTAGTAACGGAGTTCCACCTTCAATTTGCCAGCGAGTGTAATGAAAAGCACCCACAGGCTGATGATTTTCATCTGGGTCCTGAAATATGAATTAATGTGATTTGTCTGGAAAAATTATCACAAAACATGAACTCTGTTAGGGAGTGGGTGGGTGATGAGAAAAAACAGTGAAAACTGTGTGTGTGTTTGGTGGGGGGCAGAGACATCCATTTGGCTCCCAACAGCCTGGCCCACTTCTCTCCTAGAGCAACTGAACACTCGATATGTAACTGAGCGCAGGGCTGCCCGAGACTACAGACGTTCTCGGCCTCCTGTGCAGCTGGGTTATTTGTGAGACTAAGCTCTCCCTCCAAGATGGAAGGAAAGAAATTTGTGCAACTTGTAGGATATTTCCTACATGGGAGAGGCAGGCCATACTTTCTCCTCCCTCTGTCCTACTGCACGAATGTAAACACTGAAACTGTAGCTCCATCCTGCCCCACGTCCACCCCGGAGGAGGCCAACTCCCCTAGGATGACAGAGCATCAGGGATGACAGAGAAGCTTCCTGAAGTAGCCTTGCGAGAGCAACCCCGGACTGCCTGCATCCAGATCAGAATGTGGGAGAGATGCAAACTTCTGTTTGGCATAATTACGTGGGGGGAGGGGGGATGGGGCGGTGTGTTGCAGCAACTGAACTCTAACCAACACAGAAATCCTGGAAGGGGCTCCTCTCTGCACTTCCCATGGGTCAGGCTGCTCCAAGGACCACAGCTGTCTGATACTTTCAGCTCTCCCTTTCATGGGTGGTGGGGGGACAGCCAAGCTCAGCAACAATCCAATATCTTCTCCAGGCGCTTCTCCGGAAATCTACTGGGTGAAGATGGATGCTCCCAACACAAGGAATCTGGAGCTAGTATTTTCCGGGGATACGATCTTGTTCTTTCCCCCAGAGCGTGCACCCCGGCGATCTCCTAAACACCTAGCTTGTTTTGAAACGTGTTGTGCTGTTTCCCTGCTGATACGTGCAGATTCTAAATAAATAACTCAGGGCACAGACCATCTTACGTCTGTTGTAGCTTCAATGTTGCTGGAAAGTTAAGTTTAGAACTAAGTCCTGTAGTAAACCAATACTTTTAAGAGCCTAATTTGGAGAAACAAAAATATCCAATTGCGTCATCCACCCACAAAGTGGGACTCAACTCAAGCCTTGGCCTGAGCTCCCCATTCAAGTGCAGGTGTATTGGACTTCCCAGGTGTCTGTTCTTGTCCATATAACTTCTCATATACTCTCCAGCCTTATGGACCCCGAAGTTTATGTTGAAAAGACAGCCTAATATATAATAAAATATTAAAGTGATTGAGAACATTGTAAAAAGTTTCATAGTTCATTTGTTCTTTATTTGTTCATGCTTAATTATCTACAGAGTGTCTTTTCTTTCGGGACTGGTTTAAAATATAGTTTATTAATAGGGAATATGAGGTAAAGTAAGGCTAACGGATCACTAGACGACTTTCACTGAAAAGATGTTTGGTTACTTGCAGCTCCCAAGAGGAGGGGACAGGCCGCACATTGGTCAGCAGGCAGAGGGATGGAGGGGAATTCGGGAAAAGTGCTTTTTCTTTGATTCCCCAGGAAGGAACACTGAGGAGGGTGAGCAGATTCAGGACTGAGTAGCCTGTAGGATGTCAGGGGCTGTCCCTGGTGTCTGTGTGATGAGGGAAGGGAGACAGTGGCCCCCAGCGTGAGAGCCACAGAGGAGGTGGATGGTGAGGGCTCTGGATGGATTGGTTTTTATTTGAAAAGCAGACCTGGGAGCAGGTCTGAATCCAGGGAGGCAGGAGAGGAGGGACTCAGAGGCCGAGGCAATGGGACCCGGGTCTTGCACAGGGTTGTCTAGAACAAGGCGTGCCGGGCATGTGCACGTGAGGAGATGTTAAAGCGTCAGGTTTACAGAACCTAGAAACTTGGTCCACACTAGGAAGCAGCTTAAACATCACCTTCTCAGAGACACGTCCAATGCTTGTGCATCTGCAATGCCAGCCACCCTCGCCCACGTGTTCAAGCCATCACCCACCTCATTCCTGTGCAGCACCCAGGGCCAGCCCTGTCAGCACACACTGCGGTCACCCCACCCGGAGGAACTGTCCTCACGGGGTCCAGGCCTGCGAGCTCCTCTGCCACTGCTGTCCCCTCTCTCTGCCACCCCAGCCCCTCCCCCGCCCTGCTCTCCTGCTTCCCCTGAGGCCTGCCCTTTCCTGCACAGCACCGACCCTTCTACACGCTGTTCTGCTTACTGTCTCTCCCCCCTCCGCAGAGTCAGCTCCATGGGAGCAGCAGGGTTGTTTCTTTCAAAATTGTTCTTGTTTTTGTATGTTTTATTCTCTGCGCTGCTTACAGCCCAGGTCAGTGTGGAGCCTGAGGTAGAGACTCCATAAACACTGAATGAGCAGCTCCTATCCCAGCCCGGAACGCGCCTTTTTGTGATTTCCTTGTTGGGTGTCTCTGTCTCCTCGGGACTGGGAGTCCCTTCCCCCAGCACAGGCCTGGAACACAGCAGATTCTGGATCAGCATCTTGAGTAATGACTATGCCACTCCCTGTGCTTAACACAAGCACCGAACAATGATGAACCTTGTTGCTGCCCTCAGGGGACAGTTAAAATCAAGACAACAGTCCCAAAGGAGTGGCTTAGTAAGAACAATGTCATCAAACTGCGACTTAAATGCAGTTTTGGCTCCTCCAGAAACGGAATCTTAATCCAGTGGATCAGGAATCCTCTGATCAGCACTAGCTAAGTCATCTGCCTGGGAGACCCCTGCCATCCCCTAATGCAAAGAAACCTTGCAAAAACCCACAGGATTCTTTGCCCAGTACAGCTTCCTTGTTTCAGCTCCCTTCTGCCTATAAGCGTCTTTAATTTTGTGCAACTCCTCAGAGCTCTTTCTATGTCCTAAATTGGATGCTGCCTGATTCATAAATCTTCAAATAAAGCCAATGATTTTTAAATTTTACTCAGTCGTATTTTATTTTCCTTTTTTTTTAATGGAGCTTATAGTTTATTTTAAGGTTATATTTTGCTGTAAGACATTGTCCTAGAATCAGTCGGGTTTATTACTGCTATGTAAGAAACTATTACAAAACGTGGTGGTTTGAAATATAATTTATTATTATCTCTGCTAGTTCTGTGGGCTGTCTGTGCTTAATTGCGAGCATTTTGCTGAGAGCTTCACGTGCTTTTGCAGTTGGAGGGCAGCTGGGGCTCCAGCAGGCCACTCACAGGGCTGGCTGGGGGTCACCTGGGCTGTGGACCAGAGTGTGCACGTGACCTCCGCATGTGGCTTGGTTTCTTCGCAGCAGAGCCTGTGTTTCCAGGAACCAGAGTGTATGAGCAGCAGTCTGAGTAAAGAAAGGGGCAGTGACCAGATCTCTTCTAAGGCCGGTTCATGACTGGCCCAAAGTCTCCTCTACAATTCTCTACGGGCCAAAGCAGTCACAGGCCAGGCCAGATGTAGGAGTTTGGAGAAACAGACCGCTTGTCTCCTCGGGGTGGGGTGCCTTGTTTTGTATAAGGAAGGAAGGAATTGAAGGTGGCTGCCTTTTTCAGATAAACCACCACGAAGATTCTGTGATGAATGCTAAAACTGGGCAACAGATGTCAGGGTCCAAAACAGTCTACCTGAGCTCTCGGAGTCCAAAAGGTGAAGCACATGAAAAAAGACAATTCCAGAACCTTCCATGAAGGAGGAAATGGTGTGGGAATTGTCCTCACTATAAACACTGAGAAACTGGGCAAAACATATAAAACAACTTTTTATGGTCATTGGGCAATGGGAAGCAGAGGAGAATGGGGCTGGTGGGGATCATCCGGGGACAAGATTGCTGTTTCCTTGGCGCTGTGTTCCTAAGGGCCTTGCAAGTCTAAGCAGGAGCTGAGCTTTGTCTAATACGCAAGAGCAACTCTGTGATGTTCAGAGTGAGGGGACGGGTGGGTAGGAGTTAACAGAATCAGGGCTCAGGTTTGCAGGGTTCATAATCTGAGACCACAGAAAGATGGGAGGCTCCCAAAGGTCCCAGAAGTCGCCCACAGGAGGGGTCTCTATCCACGCACGAGCACCATGGACTTGTCACATGAGGTTTGGGTCCCTAGATGAGCCCCAGCCCCTAACACCTAGTGGGGGCTCATTTGCTGAATGAAGATGCAGAAACTCTCTTGGCGATGCAGGATGAGAGGAATGGGTGTGGCTTGGATGGACTGAGGGTGGAGGAAAGAGTATTTTAAGTTGTAGTGAGGGGAATGAGGTCTTTCCGGGTTGGAAATGCTGCTACTTCAGCCCAGCCTCCATCAAGTGGAAGGTAGTCGTCAGAGGTGTCCTGAACATGGAGTTTCTTACATCAATGGGAGGAGAGATTGGGAGGATGTGAAATGCCCCTGAGACACTTGGACCTGACACTCAACCATGTGACCTCAGCTCTGGGAAGTAGCAGCATAGCATATTTAGGGCTGTCCTCAAATCAGGACAGCAGCTGCTTTCCCTGGGTCTAATTTTGCATCTTTATAATAACAGTGAGATATTTCCTGAAGAACAAGATACCAAGACCTTCAGGAGATTGTCCTTCTGACCCCTTCTTTCTCGATCTAGGGCAATGCTCTATGACCCCCACCTGTCCCCCCTATACATTCAGTGCTCACTCACCCAGCACATGGCACACATTCACTGAGGCCCGACTGTGTGCCTGACCTGGTCCAGACACCAGACGACAGCAGTGGGTGAAACAACTGGAGGAAGATTCCAAATTCACATGCAGGTGACAGACTCATGGGGAAAACAGATTAAAAAATAGAGGTACACAATATCAGGAGGTGATATGTACCATAAAGAAAAGTAAAGTAAACTTCTGAAAATTCCTGAAGAATTTAGGGAGCTAACATGTAGAAGACACAGTGTTCCGGGCTCAGAGGATAGCAAGTGCAAAGGCCCTGAAGTCACCATGGGCTGCATGTTTGAGAGTCTTAGTTTTTAGCTGGAATACTTGTCTTGTGCTCAGTCTGTTTTGCTTTTATTTGGAAGCCTTGATTTCATTTTCCTAGATCATTAGCTTGAGGTTGATCACACCAATCTGATAAATTCAATTCTAGTGATTTATTTCAGCAAATTCTACTCCAGAGATTCAAAGTGGAAACATGTGAATTTGGGCCCAGCACTCTGTTAGCAACTAGCAGGCTGTGGACTGAATCCCCATGATGACTGCAGTTAATAAACTTCCTCAGTGTCCTCAGGTCCCCTCCGCTCCACTTCCTCCCCATCTCATCTGGGTCAAAGCTCTGCTCCTGCCCCTCTGTCACACCTTCATTTCCTATGCGAAGCTCACCTGTCATCTCTGCCCGAAATTCCCCCAGGCTTCTTAAAGTCCTAGGTCCGACACTGAGTTCATCCCTTGTCTCCTCTTGTTGAATCCCTATCAGTAAGGGAACCCCTTGTTGGCCCCACCCTCAAGCTCTAACACACGACCTCTGCCCCATCCTCCCCCCTTGCCTCCTACCCCATGATCCCATTGCTGCAGGACTCCCTGTCATTCTCTCCTTCCACCTTTCTATCTTGAGCTGCCTACCACCCTCTCCCTCGTCAGTAGGTCCCCTTGAGCTGAGCACAATTACACATGGGATCACTGAGGCCACAGAGGCAGGTGTTGCTGTGAATGACAGGCAGTATCTCAGAGCAGAGGACAGACTAGGGCTCCCTGAGAAGGCAGAACACAGGGCATTGTGGAGTCAAGACACCCATAAAGGGAGTGAAGCAGGCATCACACTGTAGCACCTCCCCACTGATCCCCCATTGTGCCCTGTTTCCAAGTTTGCAAACTCTCACTGGGCCAGACCTCATTGTCTGTGTTAGGGGGATGGCATACATTAGTGTTTCTATCCACTCATTCATTGATCTTGTACTTGGGTCCTGCTCAATGTCAGTTTTTGGCTAGATGAGAACTCATCCTTGAAGACCCTCTTCAGATGTCACCTTCTCCACGAAGCCGTTCTTGATCAACACCCCTTCTCCTGGCTGCCTCTGGCCTCATCTGGGCCTCCAACCCCAGTGGTATGATCATGCTTTGAGTAACTCTCCTGCCTGTGAACTCTGTGAAGACAATGGGCCAGAGAGAGAAAGGATCTTGAAAAATTGTGATGACTAAATAACTGAATAGGTAAAAGGTTTAAACACAGGCCATGTGTAGAGTAAGTTCGCCAAAGTTTAATTTTTTCTTCCTCCTCCTTCCCTCCTTCCAGGACTAGGAACCCAACGGTTCTTATTTCACCCTCACCTCGTGTACAACTTCAATGACCTGGATGATTTTTATCTTTTTTGTACTTTAACACTTTGAAAACATTTCATGGCTGTACTAATCAAAATTGAGAAAATTATATCTTGAGGGGCAGGCATCCTCCTGAGGTGTCTGAGTCAAAACAGGACGATATAAGAACGAAGGATATTGAGGAGGAATTGGCTTGGGCCCCCCGGGCAGCAGCAAGTAGGGAAACAGAAGCAGAGGGACGAAGTTTCCACCCAGTCCCCACCGTGACACACCTGTCCCTCTTTGTACTGAACTAGCCTGATTGTGATTACCTCGAGGTGGACGTGTCTCCTGGCAGACGGCGTGGCCTTAGGGGACAGCATTAGAGTTCGGTAGACTTTAGTTCGAAGCCCTCTGCCTGACCTAGGACAAGTCTTCAGTGTCTTGGATCCCCTGTTTTTAATCTTAAGGAATGTGATAGCGAGGCTGCGTACATGAGCGTCCAGACGTGGTGGAGGCTGGGTGCCTGGCGTTGGTCACTGAGGGATGCTGCCGCCCTGTTAGTGCTGCCCCTGGAATCCCAGCCTGCAACACGGCTGTGTGTGTGGAATATCCAGATGGAGCCATGAAGGCACCAGAGAGACACTGTCAGTCGGTGTCAGGGCAGCATTGAATTACAGAAGACTGGGCTTTCCTCCAGTCACTTCCAGCTGCTCAGGCCCTGTTGCCACTGGCCACATACCCTGAGTGAAAACAATCTCCTGGGAAGTCAGATCACAGCCTGGTGGCCTGGCCACCAGATGGCTGAGGGTGTCAGGAGCAGTTTGCCCACAGGAGGCTGGGGTCACAGGGCTCTGACATGGACTGGGGAGTGGAGCTGGCATGGCAAGGCTGCACAGCATGTGGTATTGGGTACCTGGTCTGGGCTGCCATCATCCAAGTCCGCATCACCGTGAAGTCACCTGCCAGCTTCTGAACTCAGAATCTGAGCAGGGTTGAGCCTGGTTAGTACTTGATGGTGAGACCGACTGGGATACCCGATGCTGTAGGCTTTGCCACTTGTCTCTCCTTTCATCCCTGTCTCACTTTGCTACTGCTGCCGACCTCCCCTTGCACAGGTGGTCACCTCTTTGGCCACTGGTTGGTGGCACAAATTGGTGGAGCCTTGGAAAGGGTGGGTGGTGTGGAGAGTTCTGAGAAAGGGCAGCACGGCTGGGCTGGTGTCCTCTGTGCTTGCTGGTAGCTCTGGTTTGGTGGGGCAATTTGGGGCCCTGGTACTGTCTGCAGAAAATGGTTATAATAGCAATTTTGGTACTCTATTTTCCACATTAAAAACAATAGTAGCACGTGTGTATGTGTGTGTGTATATTTTTTTTCTTTTTGACGCATTGTGCAGCTTGTAGGATTTTAGTTACCCCACCAGGGATCGAACCCGGGCCCTTGACAGAGAGAGGGTGGTGGAGTCCTAACCATTGGACCACAAGGGAATTCCCTTTGTGTGTATCTTAAGGACTTATAAAGGAAAGTTCTGAGGCCAAAGAGACGAATTAATCGCATAATAAAACATGGATGAGCCTCAAAACCATGACACTGTATAAGAAGCCAGACATAAAGGCCAGAGTTGTACAAATCCATGTACTGGAAATATACAGAAAAAACTAATCCACAGGAATGAAAAGCACACATTTAGATGCCTACGGCTATGGGGAAGGGGAACAGGAAGTGGCTGATTAAGGGGCACTAGGTGTCTTTGTAGGGAGATAAAATATTCTGGATCAGATAGTGATGATGGCTGCACAACTCTGTAAATAGACAATAAATCACTAAACTGTAGAGTGTTCAAAGAGAATTTTATGATATATGATTTCTATCTCAACTTAAAAACCGGTGATTAATAAATAAATGGGTTTTGAAAAATAATTGGAAACACATATTATCCTCATTGCTTGATTTGGTTCCCACTCTAAGCTCTGTACACATGAACAAAGACCCGCTACCCCCAAAATGAGAACAAGCTCTATTTACTCAGAACTTCTCTATAGAGCACGGGAGTCAGCCACCACCAGTCACATTCGGCTGAGACTCAGGACAGGCATAGGGGTGGGGAAGCCTTCTGGTGGAAAACAAGGGAGGCTTGTCCTGCTCACAGCTTGTGAAGTGGGGAAGCTGGAGGTGGGCTGACAGGAGGATGGGCATCCCACGTGATTGCTTAGGGGAACATATTGATATTTGTACCACTTTCCCACATTTGGTTCTCAATGGAAAGGATGAAAAATGAGGAAGCTGTGAATCACTGACCAAACACTGACACTTGAGTCCTATTGCTGCTGAGGTTGAGGTCTGGTTTTCCACGTTGGTTGCTGCAAGGTGTGGCGCAGTGTCTTGTGGCTGGAGGGAGAGGTTCCCCGACTTCCAGGAAGATTTAGAAAATTCTGCATTCCAAAACCCCTCTTTCATCATCTTCAATCACATACTCTGTGCCTACAGAAACTTGAATCACTGTTCTCAAAATTAACTACAAACAATGGTAATAATTACTGTAATTTTGAGTAACATCGACAATGGTAATTTTCATTAGTATAAATCGAAAGATTTCTCATTTCACTAATGCGCACATTATAGTGAATCTAGGTTCTAAAACAAAAATATGATTATTTTGTATTTTTCTATTCCCAATATCGCCGTCGGGCCATCTGGTCGACCTCTCCTCGGCAGCCACCTGGTGAAGCGTCACGGGTGGGAACTTCAACCAGATGGATCCGTGTCGCACACCGACGAAAGCGCTCCGCCGCCACCTTGACACCCAGGCTCGACCCAGTCCACCATCTGTCCCATTTCTCGACCCGGGGCAAATAGAAGAGGGGACGAGGGGCGCTCCCCGCATAGGTGCAGCCCGACCTGCGGAAGGTCTGGTGTGCGGAGCCCCGTGACGTCTTCCCGTGGAACCTGGAGAAATGAAAGTGGCCGCAGGGGAGCAGCCCCAACGCCGCCACGGCACTGGTACCGAACCGGGCCCAAAGCGGCGAGGACGCACCTCCGGGCTGCCTCTGGGCCGGGGTTTCACGGATCCGTGAAAGGAGGACAGGTACGCCCGGGGTCGCCCTCCCACGACCTCCTTGTTTCAGCCACCCGGGTCAATCCCCTACAGGGAGAAACGTAAACATTTGGGTGTTAGGGTGATCAGGAGCCACAGGGGAGGCCGTTGAAAATTGGGAGATGTCTGCGTACATCCGTGTGGTTCCCAACCTCCAGGCGAGTTGGAAAATTTGAGAAAGTACGACCACCGGGACACACGGAGGACGACGCCGGGCACGGACACCCTTTCCTGTTCACACACAGCAGCAAGAGCGGTCCCCGCGGCCCAAGGAGCACCATGGCGTGCTGGTCGACATGGCCAGTATACCCAACCACTTCCAGAGCTCAGCGCCAGCCTCAGAAGCTATAGACCTGCTCGGCCAATCTCCGGCGACAACATGAAGCGCCCACGCCTCGGCGCCACCGGGACCGTCGCCGCTAGCATCGACGGCTTCTTGGAACTCTACCTCGGACTCGGCGGCTGAGTCTCAGTCCTCGCGAAGTTCACTGAAGCTCCGGATGGAAGGGACGGTCTCAAAGCGGCTGCCACTTGGCGCCCGACAAGCAGCGGGAAAGTCCGAGGGACGGATCCCGATTGCCGGCCGGCGAGGGTACAGGGCGGGCCGCCCAAACGCCCGAGCTCTTCCCGAGGCGTCCGCCTCGGAGCTAGCTCCTGGATCGGCACCGCGGGAAGCGACCCCGGCAACAGAAGAAGAGGGCGGGGGACTGGGAAGAGGTCGCTGGGAGGCTGCCGCGGAGAAGCGCTCCCCACGCGATTCCCGGCGGGGCGGGCGCACTAGCGGCCCAGAGCGCTCGGGCGGGCCCCTGCTCCTGGAGCACTTAGGGATTTTGCGGGGACTTGGGCTGCGTGTACTGTAAAACAGAAACCATGAAAGTACACGTAGAAAACATGTATGAATGATTTTTAATTCTGTGGTTTCAAAATGGAGTACTTGAAAAGCATTTTTTAAAAACGTCCAGAAACCATCAAAGAAATGAATGATAAACTTGACCACAAATTCATCTTCACATATTCCACAAGCAAAGTCCAATGATAAGAAACCGGTGGTGAGGAACATTTGTGCAAATACACGTGTAATAAGATTACTGATATCAGAATTACTTAATATATAAACAGGACATTCAGAAAGCATAGCCGTTAAGAGGGACCAGGTAAGGAAATTGTAGTATGTCTACACAATGCAATATTATCAATTTGTGTTTTAGTTATTGATATTTTTAAATGAGGTAAATCTATAGGTGGAAAGATGTTGACTTGGAAAGATTTTGATGATGGACTGTTCAATGCAAATAGCAAGTTGTAGGACTTCCACTGGTGCTAAAAATAAAAACTAAAACATACACACACAAACACACAGGAGAGACTATAGCATCCATGTGATCTTACGGGAAAATGTGACTCTGGAGTCAACCACATAAATGTGTCATTCAGGAGAAAAATCATCTAAATCACCTTATTCAGTCGTTAATCAAATTTTCATTTTTTTAACAACTATTTTCTGGGAACCTACAATATTTCAGAATTTGAACTGTTATGAGGACTGAGAGGTAAATAATACTGTGTCCTTACCTTCATAGACTTCTACTTCTTAATAAGTAAATTAAATTACCCTGCAAAATAAAACTTCTGATATTAAAAATTAAATGTAAATAAGGGTTTACACATTGTATAATTCCAAAATTTTGCTACTAGTTTACAAAGAAAAGTTGGCACTTTATAAAATAAAGTTGACATTTCAAACATTGTCAATTCTGGATCCTTGATTAAGCTGTATATTTTCAGAAAGGCTGGGTTATTAAAAATACTGTGTAAAGTTATGAACTTTTGTAAAGTTGCTCTGCAAGATTTAGGAAGAGTAAAGGTAGATTTCTTTTCCTAAGAGCCAGGTTTCCTGTTTACTGTATCATGAAATAAGTATTTTTAAAATTCATTGATTGCATTCGAAAATAAACTTTTGAAAATCAATAATGGTGTTTATTAGAATAGAAAATCTGCTGCACATGCCCCTGAAAATTCCATTTATCTGCCATTTTATCTGAACATCCATGGGGCACCATTTTCAAGAATACTGTACAAGAGGATCTCTATTGTAATCATTACTTGGGACTCTTAATTTTCTCTTAACTTAATTTTCCGTAATCCAAAACACCCCAAATAACACAATATTGCCATATAGACATTTCCTGAAATGTGCTATAAGCTATATACATTATTGATAAATTTGAAATGAAATGTATTTATAAATACATAAGAAAAAATCAAAATGTATTTTGTTTGTGTTATTATTACGCAAGAATGCACTTTTAAGAAAGAAAGGTTATACCAGATGCAAGAATCTCTGGAAGTTGCATGCAAATGCTTTTGTATTTAATAACCGAAAATTATGTAGTTCTAGACGTTGGTTATTTTTGTTAAGTTTTCAAAAGCATATTAAATTATGTATTCATTATTTCATCAATGTGACCATTTTAGAATTTGCTTTACTCCCAAGTGTAAATTAGAAGTCATTAACTCCTGATAGTTTTCTATCAATAAATTATTCTTCTTTTTAAAATAAATAAAATAAATAAATTTATTTATTTAAAAAAAATGATCCTATAATGAAAGAAGCTTCTTTTTAAAAAGCAGTGATGCACATGGATAACAGTTCTTGTGCAATGTGCAGATAAAATAAAAATGAAGTTGGTTGCTATCGTCATCCGTAGTGCAATTTCACTACCCTGGTTTTTTTCAGTATACCTGGAAAATTAAATCTGTGATCACTCTTAAAGTCATATCTTTTTTTAAAATACATCTTTATTAGAGTATACTTACTTCACAATAGTGTGTTAGTTTCTGTTGCACAACAAAGCGAATCAGCCATGTGCATACACATGTCCTCATATCACCTTCCTCTTAACCCCCCTCCCATCTTCCCTATCCCACCCCTCTAGGTCATCGCAAAGCATCGAGCTGATCTCCCTGTGCTATGCTGATGCTTCCCACCAGACAACTGTTTTACATTGGGTAGTGTAAATACGTCGTTGCTACGCTCACTTCACCCCAGCTTCAACCTCCCACCCCGTGCCATCAAGTCCATTCTCTATGTCTACTTCTTTATTCCTGCCCTGCAACTAGGTTCATCAGTACCTTTTTTATTTTTTTAGATTACATATATATGCGTTAGCAGGGTATATATTTTTTTCTCTTTCTGACTTACTTCACTCTGTATGACAGACTCTATGTCCATCCACCTCACTACAAATAACTCAATTTCGTTTCTTTTTATGGCTGAGTAATATTCCATTGTATATATGTGTCACATCTTCCTAATCCATTCATCTGTCGATGGACATTTAGGTTCCTTCCACATCCTGGCTATTGTAAATAGTGCTGCAATGAACATTGTGGTGCATGTCTTTTTTTGAATTATGGTTTTCTCAGAGTATATGTCCAGCAGTGGGATTGCTAGGTCATATGGTAGTTCTCTTTTTATTTTTTTAAGGAACCTCCATACAGTTTTCCATAGTGGTTGTATGAATTTACATTCTCACCAACAGTGTGGGAAGGTTCCCTTTGCACCACACCCTTTCCAGAATTTATTGTTTCTAGTTTTTTGATAATGGCCATTCTGATTGGCGTGAGGTGATACCACTTTGTAGTTTTCATTTGCATATCTCTAATAATTAGTGATGCTGAACATCTTTTCATGTGCCTCTTTGCCATCTGTATGTCTTCTTTGGAGAAATGTCTATTTAGGTGTTCTGCCCATCTTTTCATTAGGCTGTTTATTTGTTTGATATTGAGCCGCATGAGCTGTTTATAAATTTTGGAGGCTAATCCCTCGTCAGTTGCATCATTTGAGAATATTTTCTCCCATTCTCTGGGTTGTCTTTTCATTTTGTTTATGGTTTCCTTTGCTGGGCAAAAACTTTTCTGTTTAATTGGTTTCCTTTTGTTTATTTTTGTTTTTACTTCCATTACACTAGGAGATGCATAGTAAAAGATATTGCTTTGAGTTATGTCAAAGAGTGTTCTGTCTATATTTTCCTCTAAGAGTTTTATAGTATCCAGTCTTACATTTAGGTCTTTAATCCATTTTTTCTTTATTTTTGTTTATGGTGTAAGAGAAAGTTCTAATTTCATATTTTTTTACATGTAGCTATTCAGTTTTCCCAGCACCAATTTATTGAAGAGACTGTCTTTCCTTCTTCGTATAGTCTTGCCTCCTTTGTCATAGATTCATTGACCATAGGTGGGTGGGTTTATTTCTGGGCTTTCTATCCTGTTCCACTGATCTATATTTCTGTTTTTGTGCCAGTACCATACTATTTTGATGACTGTAGCTTTTCACATAGAGTGAAGTCAGGGAGCCTGATTCCTCCAGCTCTGTTTTTCTTTCTCAAGATTGCTTTGGCTATTCAGGGTTTTTTCTATTTCCATACAAATTTTAAGATTTTTTTGTTCTAGTTCTGTGAAAAATGCCACTGATAACTTGATAAGGATTGTACTGAAGCTGTAGATTGCCTTGGGTAGTATAATCATTTTAACAATGTTGATTCTTCTAATCCAAGAACATGGTATATCTTTCCATCTGTTTGTGTCACCTTCGATTTCTTTCATCAGTGACTTAGAGTTTTTGGAGTACAGGATTTTTGTCTCCTTAGGTAAGTTTATTCCTAGAAAATCTTAAAGACGCTACAAGAAAACTACTAGAGCTCATCAATGAATTCTGTAAAGTTACAGGATACAAAATTGAAACACGGAAATCTGTTGCATTTCTATACACTAACAATGAAAGGTCAGAAAGGGAAATGAAAGAAACAAATCCATTTACCATCACATCAAAATATATATATAATTCTTGACAATCAACTTATGTCATTTTGACGTTTTTGCCTTTATAAGCCTCCCCAATCTTGAATTGTGTAACTGTTAATCCCATACCATATGTGACATTTGTTCATCAGAGCTTCAGAAGTCAGGCTCTCTCTGGTTTATGATTCTCAGGCCAGGTGGTCCCCGGCTCAGGGATCTTTGAACTCATCCTGCCCTAGAGAAACAACCTGAATTTGGAGTGAACGATGACATCTACAACAGCAACTGGTACATTGCTGGTGTTAACAACAGAAGTGTAGTCACCTGACTCTCCTTGATGAGTGTTCAGTTAGCACAGGATTGAGGTCAGAGGTGACAAAGAAAAGGAAGAAAGTTTTGGATAGAGAGATCATCTGTAAACTCAGTGAGGGAGCTCTGTTTTAGGGGGACTTGGATTCACCCTGCAGGACGTGGGAGGACAGCACCTCACTCCTGGTGCCCAGCCCCCATCAGCTCCTGGACAGACCACTGTCCCTGAAGAGGCCACTCTGGGGGAAGGAGGAGCTGCTGGGACAGCGGCCCCTGAACCCCTCTCTTCTCTGGTCCATCTCAGGGTTCTGAGTTCCTGCAGGAGCGGAGGCAGAGGCCCGGGGGGAGCAAGTGGCCAGCAGGAGGAAGAGGCGCCCAGCCCAGCAGCGGCCCGAGTGCAGGAAGCCGGGGAGGTTCTGGTCCCCTGGGGGACGAGCCTGGGGCCGGAAGGCCTTCTGCAAGGAGCGCGGTGCCGCCCGCCAGCTCCCCACCTCTGCCGCGTTCCCTGTGGGCGGAGGTCTCTGGGCGGCTCTGGACAGGGAGTTGGTCGCCTTTCCCTCCTCTCTTCCAGCTCCTGGCCGGGCCCCTGCAGCGGAGCCCCTTGTAGCTGCAGCGCTTGCCCCGCCTGGAAGTCCGGGGCGCGGAGCAGAGAGGCCATGGCCCGGGGCCCTGAGCTCCGCCCGCACCGAGGGGTTCCTCTGAGACCCGCCGGCCCAACTGCAGGAAGAGCCGGTGGATCCACAGCCGCCTCCTCGCCAGAGAGGAGGTTCTCATCTTGTCACAGGAAGAATTCAGAGACAACAGGGAGAAGGAGAAGGCACAGCGAGGGCTTCTGGGGCACAGAGGGCCGAAGGGGGTGAGCAGAGGCGCTGAGCTGCTTGGACAGGCTGCTTACACGGGGCGTGAAAATGAAGGGGCGAATATTCATTGGGGAGAATGGGGGTGGGGTCGCACTTCCTGATTTTCACCCCAGTTCCACCTTTCTGAGCAGAGGGGGGAGTTTCGTTCTTATTTAGCCTTGCTGGGAAGTGTCCCGGCCCCGGTGCATGATGGGAACTTCTCATCTGCAAGGCTACTTTTATTGTAATGAGGGCATAATGAGCGAAAGGTTACATTTAGAGGCCTTAGATTCCCGTTTTCCCACCTTCCCTTGCCTCCAGGACACTTGTCACCCCAAAATGTATGTTTTTCTGTCCCTCCAGAAGTTCCTGCTTTTTTTTGTCTGCCTACAGACCCCCGTTGTTTACAAGGTATATGGTTTCCTGCCATCTGGCCCTACCCCCTTTCTCTGCTCACATCTAGCTGTTTGCCTGCTGGAGCAGCCAGAGGTGCCGCCCTGGGCTCCGGGCCATTTGGGGGCAGGAGCGCTTAGACTTCTCACTCTACTGGCTTCCAGACTGAGGCCAACGAACTGGAGCGGGATGCGCTGGGCTCCTGTGTTGTCTGTCCTGAGCCCAGGGCTAGCACTGGACAGCAAGGCAGGAGCCAACTACACATGCCCAGGCAGGTCCCTTCTTTAATCCTTCATCTCTGGTGTGAAACAGCCCAGAGTTCCCATCCTGGGCAAAAATTATTCTTTAAAAATATTTTGCAGAAGGTGTTCTGTTCTCTGCCAAAATAAGATGTCGGTTGAATTATCATCACCAGAGTCATCTGTAGGCATTTGCTGTTAGCAGCAAGGTCATCTCATAGCCCCCAAACCCTTTAGACACTGGGAGCAGAACATGGCTGTTCGACTCCCCTGGGTCATTAGCTGTCAGAGAAGCTGGAGCCTTACAGGCCATAGCATCCTACAACCCATGGGCCAAATTCTGCCCCCAGCCTGTGCTGTAGGACCTGCAAGCTAAAAATGATTTTTGTATTTTTAAATGTTGAAAAAAAATTTAAATATTTTGCAACATATGAGAATTATATGACATTCGCATTTTAGTGTCTATAAATAATATTTCATTGGAGCACAGCTCCTTTGTTTACCTTTTATCTGTGGCTGCTTTCCTGCTACAATGGCAGAGTTGATGGATAAAGCAGAGGTCATATGGCAAAGTTTAAGATATTCACTCTCTGGCCCTTTAGAAAAGTCTGCCAGCTCCTTCTGTAGAAAAGTAGTCTTTTCTTACACTGTATGCTGAGGGTTACACTTAGTAAGCAGGTAAACTTTTGGTGAATTTTGCCCCCGGAAATAAACCTTGGGTAGTTGTAAAACTGATTACATTATTCTAAGGAATCTCATAATAAACCTAGACACCAAATGGGCAATTATTACTAGGCTGTGAAAGGAATTCATGTGCTGACTTCTTTCATCCAAGAAATCACCACAAAGTAGCATAACTGGAATACAGCTCCTATCTGAATTCGCATCAACTACAGAAACTGCCAAGTATTTCCAATCCTACAAATGGTGCAGAGTAAACCATAAAACTAGTTTGACCTTTGCTTTAGAGACATCTCTTTTAACTGTAGCAGTGTTTGCCAAAGTTTATTGAACATGAAAATCAAAAAATAATAATAATTTATTGATAGAAAACTATCAGGATTTAATAAGTTCTATTTACACTCAGAGGAAAGAAAGCTATAAAAATGGACACATTGATGACACAATTACTATATAATTTATATATGCTTATGAAAATTTTATAAAAGCCAAAATAACTAATTAGAATCATACTATTTTTTGGTCATTAAATAAAAAGCATTTTCATGCAACTTCCTGGTATACTCTTGCATCTGGTGCACCGTTTCTTTCTTAAAATGCATTCCTGCATAATGAGAACACATAGATAAAGACAGTTTGTATTTTTCTTTTGTATTTATAAGTATATTTTAGTTGAAATTTATCAATAGTGTATATAGGGCTTCCCTGGTGGCGCAGTGGTTGAGAATCTGCCTGCCAATGCAGGCAACACGGGTTCAAGCCCTCGTCTGGGAAGATCCCATATGCCGCGGAGCAACTAGGCCCGTGAGCCACAATTACTGAGCCTGCGCGTCTGGAGCCTGTGCTCCGCAACAAGAGAGGCCGGGATAGTGAGAGGCCGGCGCACCGCGATGAAGAGTGGCCCCCGCTTGCCGCAACTAGAGAAAAGCCCTCGTACAGAAACGAAGACCTAACACAGCCATAAATAAATAAATAAATAAATAAAAAATTAAAAAAAAAAAAGTGTGTATAGCCTATAATACATTCTGGGAAATGCTGATTTATCTGGTAATAACGTGTTATTTTGGATTGTTATGAATTATCTAAAATTAAATTAGAATAAAATTAGGACCCCAATAAAATAATCAAAATAGATATCATTTCGTCTAATATCATTTAAAATGGAAACTCATTAAATCTTAAATAAAATAGTTGGTAAATGGAATTTTAAGAGGCTTGTAGAGAAAATTTTCTATGCTTATAAAGCATACTGATTTTCAAAAACATACTTTAGAATTCAAACAATTAAATTTAAAAGTACTTATTTTATAATGTAGTGAACAGCAAACCTTGTTCTTAGGGAAGGAAATCTAGCGTTCCTCTCCTTGCATCTTGCAGAATAGCTTTCCAAGGGTTCAGAATTCTGTAAAATATTTGTAATAACCCAATCATTCTGAAAATATATAATCTTTCAGAGTCCTATAATTGACAATGTTTTAAACATGGATTTTATTTTATCAAGTGCCAACTTATCATTGTAGACTAGTTGCAAACATCTTATAATTGTACAATATATGAACACTTGTCAGATACCTCTGGAGGGTAGACATATACATGGATCTCTGGGGGGCTGGGCGTTGTGTCTCTGTGAATGAGTGTATGCGCCCCTGGTGTTTGAACACATTCTGAAAATGGGACACTTACCATGTCTGCAATCATCTTCCACCTTCGTAGTCATGCAGATATCGACCTGTTTTTTTGTGGGAAAACAAAACAAAACAAAACAAACCGTTGGCTACGAAGTCTAAGGTAAGTGATGAACCTATGCCTGACTCTGAATTCTTGGAATGTTCCTGTCCAGGTGCACACAGTTCTTCAGCACTAGCACTCTTGTTAAGATTAAATTAATTCTCTTTTCAGTTATGAGGAAAATATTAAATAAAATTTAAAAGCAATAGAATTAATCGAAGCACCAGAGTTTAATCACAAATCATGTGTTTATTCTCGTGCCATTCATCCTTGACATGTGCATACATATTTGAACACTAATATAACAGTTAACATCATTTGTGTTCTACTTTTTAGTTATCATTAAAAGTTAGTTCCTGATTAACGCTAGTGTTTCTAAGTATATTCATAAAAATAGAAAGTCACTAACTGATCAATAATGACTGCATTGAAGGAAAACAGGCCCATTCTTACTGAGCACAAGGTTTCATTGTTTTGAGAGACACACGCTCGCTCAGTAGTGCTTACATATGTCCCAGCGCTGATCCACTGAAGTGGGGATGCTTTATTTCTTGTTACTTGTTACCAAATTTTGCATTCAATATTTACCAAGATACTTCCCGTCTACATATTTCTGCTGTCCATTTGTAATACACTTTCCCACAGTTGATATTGTAGAGCATATTTTTTCCTGGATCCCAGCACTCATGGTTTTGTGTAGTCATTAGCAGTTGTTTCTGTTCTGAAGTGTGCAGTGAGCATCTCTGGATTGGCCTGAGGTGACCAGCTGAGTGACTATAGCAGCTCACTTAACTCCTCCGTCACTGAGGAACCTGGACGAATGGGACCTTAAGGTCCCTTGTGTTCATTCTTCAGCACATTTCCTGAGGATTGTACACACTGGGGACACATTATGAACGAGACACAAGGGACCCTGCTCTCACGTTGCTGGGGGGAGTACACAGACTCCTGTAAAAGAATGTCTAAGAAAAATAAGTTTGAAGAGCACTACCAAGACAACAAAGCTGGCGATGACTGAAGCCCAGAGCGCCCGGGCCGCTGCTGCCCGGACAGACGGCCAGTCTCACCACAGTGGGGCGTTCTCTGCTGCTGACTCAGCCTCCTTCATTAAAGATGGCATTTGAGATGTGATGGGAAAAGAGAAAGTTCTAATGTGCAATGGGCTGGGGAGGGGCCAGCGTCAGACGAGGGGGTTCCTGAGGCTTTTCTGAGGAGCTAACATCTGAGCCGGCATCCAGGTGAGCAGAAGCCACCAGCCCTTTGAAGGTCTAGGGCAAGGGCATCCTAGGCAGAGGGAAGAGCAAGGTCGGAAAGTTGGAGATGGGTCCAAAGCCGGATGGTGAGAAAACACTGCGGCTCCATTGTCCTGAGTGAGGGGCCTAAATGATGGGGTGGAGGGGGAAGGGGAGGGATGGGCCGAGTCAGGGCCTGGCTCAGGCTGGCAGTCTGTGGTCTGAGATTTGTTCCTGCTGTAAACGCTCCTCTATGTTCCTAGTGTATATTAGATGTCCTGTGCCCACACAGGGGGAAGACAGAGGGTCTAGCAGTCGTATTGGGCTGGATGCAGTAGGCGAGGCACCAGCAAGATCACAGGGTCTGAAATCAGCAGGGACTTTCGTGACATCAGTGAGCCAATTTCTAACACAGGAGACTGAAGGCCAAGTTCAGCAGTCTTGCTCAGCATGAGCCTAAATGAATTCATTTATAAATTTGCAGAACTATTATCTCAAAGAAAAAGTTCATCTTTCTGAAGGTCACATAGAAAGGCTGAAAGGGAACCAGACCTTAGAAATCCTACTTCTGTGGAAGAAAGTCACCAGGAAATTGCTTGGAGAGTTTAAGGAACGTGTAGCTTTAAAATAAAGAAAAGATGGAAAAATAAGAGGAGTTCAGGGGTGAAGGGGCTCATTCTAAGCCAGCAGGCTGTGTCTGGTGGTAGGCAGCCGCTCAGTGCTGCACACTCCTTCCCCTGTTGCCAGGATCATTCGTATTGTGCTTTATCTGCACCACTTACAAACGCAATTCAGCTGAAGTAACTCTTACTGACTCACTAGCTCCCACTTGACGTTCTCAGCTCACGGGCATGTGGAGTCTGCAGGAACCCCCTCCTCCAGAGAAGGCGCAGTGTCTCCACCTGACACATGTGTCCCCTGTCCCATCATTTCACCAGTGTCACGTGGCCTCCCTGCTTGCCTCTGCACAGCATTGTTCCTGACGGGATCGCTTTTTAGGCGGGGGAATCATTCTTGTCAGCCATCACCTCAGCATCAATGTCCTCTTACCTGCAATTTTACTTCTATATTCTTTGAAAGACCATTTCAACAAATTCTCGATTTGAACATGTATGTTTTGTATTTATTGATTTTTATGCATCCTTCAGTGTATGCTATGCTCTGGCTTCTGCCCTTAGCTTGTCGCGAAACCCCTGTCTGAGTTTATCAATGACATCTAATCTCCCTTCCTGTTACCTCTTTTCCATTCTTCTCCACCCTTCTGTGACACATGTCACTACAGACACATCCTCTTTGCCATGACATTCCGTCCTTCCTTTGGGATGCTTATTATGCCTTCCTGCTTCTCTGCTGCGTGGTGGACACGTGTGTGCTCTGCCCGCCACTCCCAGCAGCCTCCCCCCTCGCTCTTCCCTTTGGAGCCCCTGCCTCCCAGCTCAGCCGTCATTACTGGGCACCGACTCCCAAGGATTTATCTCCAACCTGACTTCCCCGTGCCCGCCTCTGGGCTCTGTAACATGTTCCCCTGAATAATTACCATGCATGAAACCTCATTCCTCTCCCTCTTCCTCTCCTCAGCTACATCCCCTGTGGATGCCCCCTCTCTCCTGGGTCCCCAGGCTCCATGGTTCAGAATCATCCATGATCCATTTCTCTATACACGGGAGGTTATCTGGCCATGTTGGGTCCAGCTCTAATGGAGTGAGATGAGCAATGATGGGCAGAGGGCAAGGTAGAGACAGCAGGTATGTACCAGGCCAGGCTGCGATTGGGTGAGAATACAGGTCAGTGCTCAGAAGAAGAGCGGATTATGGACAGTTTCTGAAGGTAGAACAGATTGGGGAATATTTTTAAACACAGATGGAGAAGAGGTCTGATAGAGAGGTTACAGTTTAAAGAAAGCAGAAGTCTCATTGCTAGTTTCCTCAGAAGGATTCAGCAACTCACTATCTTTACACAGTAACATCTTATCAAGTGTTCTTTCAGTTAGAGAAACTCCAGGTTACACATCCCTTCGAAACTTATCCTATAAATTTTCTAGCAGTGGAAAACCATAGGCCAAGTTTATGCATGGCAGCGTTGTTTGGAATACCAAAAGATCAGTAAATATTGGTGTTTATTCCCATGTGGATTGGTGAAGTGAGCTGGTGCTCTTCTTTGTGTTTTGTCTAAATCTCCTTCTGGGCCATTGCACAAAGCCCAGCAGAATGTATGAAGCAGAGGTGCAGTGTGGCAAGTGTGCTCCTGTTACCGAACACAAGTTCCTGTGCTCGATGGCCAGTGAGGCCAAGCAAAGTGGAATGTCTGAGTTTGGAGCAGAGAAAGGTGTATTGCAGGGCCACACAAGGAGATGGGTGCCTTTGCCCAACAAAAGCCCAAACTCCCCAAAGGCTTTCAGCAAAACGTTTTGAAAGGCCAGGTGAGGGTGTCGACGTTGGTTGCTGCAAACTTCTTGGCGCAGGAAAATCCTTTGTCCACTAAGGTCAGGTCGCGGTGTTCCTGTAACCTCCAACAAAGAAAATGTTGTTCTCTGTTCCACAACTTTTATCTGTATATGGATGAAAAGTGTTATGCCCTTAAAGGCCAGAGCCTTGAGAATGGGCTATCTTGCCTATTTCAGGCTAGAGGCAACATTCTTAACTCAAAGGGAAGGCAATAGAACACAGAGGTTAAAGTAAAGAAACATCCACTGTGGAGTGAAATTCGTTCTTCCCTATGATGACACTCCTTACAATGTGTCTGATCGCCGTGCAGCTGGGACACTCTGTGCCCGAGCGTCCACTTTCCTTCCCACGAGTGTGGCTGTGATGGGACCAGAGGTCTGAATGGGGAGGTAAGTAGGGGTGCTTTAGTCCTCTTTTAACTCCCAGCCAACTAGCTCTTAATCTGAGGGGATTAGGGAGCCCAGGGAGCCTGGGGCCTCCCTGAAATCACGTATAAAATGTGTTTGTGCACAGGCTTTTGTTCATATAAGATTAAGTGCTCTGGGTCCAGCCTCTCCAGAATATTTTATCAACATTTCTAGTCTTTAGGTATTCCTGTGAATTGTACCAGACCACACAGCTACAGTAATTTCAGCACATATTAATTGTTAACTGTAC